>NW_009646608.1:2775054-2789039 GCF_000708025.1 Charadrius vociferus | reverse complement strand
TCCCAACTCCGTTGTGCTGGTGTTGAGCTGGGGGAGCCCCAAAGGGCCTCGGGAGCATTGCCAGGGGTCCACAGCTATGGTGGTCCCTGGGCTCCCTCAGGCAGAAACGATCCCAGGGGAGCTATTGTCAAGCCAGTGCTTCTCCAGGTCCTCCCAGCCTTGCATTTAAGCCGGTCATCAACTGGACTATAAAATGGCATCAGATTAACCTGCGCTGTGAGCACCTGCTTGTAAACGTGACCGCGCTGACTCTGCTTCGGGGTTGTTTCCAAAATGCACCGGGGAGAATTCGGGTTCCCACCCCGTAATCCGTGTCAGGCAGGAGGCTTTGCTGGGAGCGGTCAGCCCGCACGGCCCGGCCGCCTGCCAGGGAATGAGCCCTGCCTGGCTGCGGGCAAGGACCTACAAGCCCACAGGAGCCCGGGACAGGTGTTTTTTGCTGCTCTCGCTTGTGGAGGCATTGCAAAGTGTGGGAGGGTGCCGGAGACTCTGTAATTATAGCCTGTGAATTTAAATCCCACAGTTTGCAGGAGTTCTGGGATATTTCATGCAGCGTAAGCTCAGCAACACCTTCGTGACAACATGAAGACTCATAAGTTTTTGCCTTGCTGTAGCAAGGTGCAAGCTTTCATTCATTAACCCTCGCACGACCAGTGGCTCCTCTTGGCCTTCTGTAAATGATGGGGAAAAGGACAGAAAAGAAAGAGGAAAAGGTGAAGGAAAACACCCAGAGACGCCTTTCAGTAAGTGCAGAGCTCAAGGGAGGCCTTGGCTGCTCTTGGTTGCCTGCTTGGGTTTGTCTCTGCCTCTGAGCATAGAACGGTAAATAAGGTGAGAGGTTCACGCATTCACTTTGAATTTTCTTCACCTGAGTTAATCCCTGCTGGGTATGCAGAGACACAGTTCCAATCACTGCATTAAGAACCCTTAAGTCTCATCTCCTTTTTTTCACAGCATTCCCTTCAGTTTAGAGAGGCTCATATGGGTCTCCCAAATTCAGGGACATCATCTGGAAGTGGGATCCCTCACCCTCAGCATCTCATTTTTTCCCCCGCAGCGGAGAGCAGCAGCGCTCCATGGGTTGCTTGCTAATACGTGTAAAGTGCTCGGAGAGGTTAATGATTTTCCAGCAAGGAGTATTAGTTATGCACATTGTTTCAGCATTGCCTATTATCTTCGCATATTTATTTAATAAATACATCTGTATCCTCTACTTCAGAGGCAACACTGCCCCGTTTGTCACCTGCAGCCTCAGCAATGGTTTCGTTCACCCTCCTGCCGTTGCGCATCACCTGCTCTCCTTATTTATGCAGCCTTTCCCCCTGGCTAACATGCATGCCTTCACACCCCAGGTTGGTCCATGCAAGTTGGGGATGAGATGTGTGGAGTGTGGACACCCTGGCCACGTTTCCCACACCCCCCTGCTCAGCCAGGAGGAGCGTGAGGGCAACCAGGAGCTCTGGGGCCAAAGGCACCATCTCACCACCCCACCGAACCCCGCAGTGATGCTAATCACCGCCAGTGTTTCTGCACTTTTTAGAATGTCTTTAGCTTTAAAGAAAAACATAAAAGCTGTCTCCATCCATTGCTTTGTGCAGCGTAAGGGAAGGAGGTTGTTGGTCACTTCTCTGGGAGGGCGGCTTGCCTCGCAGCTATTGCCAAGCTCTCCGGCAGTCTCCAGTGGGTCTCTCGGCTTGGCTTCTGCTCAGCCTTCCCCCAGGAGCTATGGGAGCTTCTCTGGAGTTGCTTCCCACAAACTTGTGACAACTGTGCTGAAGTATACCTTCAGCTACCTGAGTTTTCCTTCCTGAACCTGTAACATGCCGAGGCTCAGGCTGTCCCCAGTTTGAAATCCATCATTCACCCTCTTATCATAACTCACAGAAGCCAACTGGCTGTTTCCTCCAGAATAATAAATATACCTTGAAACAGAGGTTAAAATAGGGCCAGAGAGCGCTGGGAGCACCAGGGCAGGCAGTGACATGTCCGTGTTGCTCCTTCTCTCTCTCCATATCAGCGGCAGCCCTTCCTGCCCGAGTGCTGCCCCAGGCCTCTCATGGGGGTGTGGGGACAGACGGGTTTGGCCCCTCCTGGGTGAGGGGAGCAGGAGGTGACAGCAGGGCAGGAGCTGCTCCCTGACCCAGTAAGGAAACCAAAGAGATGGGCTGCAGCTAAGAAACATCGTCACACAAAGCTTCGCCTTAAGCATTTTGCTCTCCCTGTCCTGAACGGATGGGGGTGGGAGCCGATGCAAAGTCTAACTGAGGAGGGAATCTTCCCCGTTCCCAAAACTGCTTGTAAGTGGGCTCTTACATTCCTAAGTACCATCAGAAAATGTTTGTGAATAAGATACCAAAGTAACAGGTGATAATCACATGTACTGGAGCATCAGCTTTTCTCACAGCTGTGGGTTTTCTAAAACTTTGAGAAATTTAGTGTCTTCACATTTCTGCTCCTCTGTCAAAAGTGATTGGGATGTTTAAAAATGATTGTGGGGAGAGAGGGGTGCTGGCAGACAGACAGACAGACAAATTTTCCGTGCGTGACCAGAGAGAGAAGTAACAGCCTGCGACAGGCAGGTGAAAATATTGGGTGAGCAATGGTGAATTCTGCCTTTGTGTGCACACATCCTTCTGTGCGGCTCTGTAATATACCAAATAGATGCCAAAAAAATTAAAATATATCTGAGCTTGAATTTCCCCATGATCCAGGTGAGAGTACTTCAAACCAGTTAGTCTTAAGAAGTAGCAGGAAAGTTGGGATATTTTTCCAGGCCATGGCTGGATATGGCTTTCATTGCATTAGTGAGAGCAGAACAGTGGGTCTGAGCCTCCTGCCCGGGTGTAACTCCATCGACACGAGTTGTGAGACTCGCACGAGGGAGAGCAGAGTTCGACCTCTGGCTTTGAAGTATCCTTGTCCCAACAGATTTATCACTGGGGCCACACGAAGGCCTTGAAAGAAAGGAAGCGGTTCTGTTTTGCAGCCCTTTCTTCCCGCAAGTTTGTTTGCAGTTGTCCTTTTATTATTATTTTAGCTCCAGTGATTACACATGTGGGGCCCTTCGTGCTTTGAGGTCTTTTTGCTTTGTCGGAATCCCAGGGCTGTTAACAAAAAGGTTATTTAAAAATAAAAATCACTTGTTAAGTGGGTTTACCCCACGGTGGGCCTGGTATCGGATTTTACTTGGCGAGTCGTAGCTAGTCATTGCATAAGGACTGGAGAGGGGGAGGCAAAGGGTTAAGAGAAACGCTGGAGAAAGGAAAGATACGTATCATTAAATAAAAATGTGACCACCCATGATTACAAGTGTTGTAGTCCTCCTTTTAACAAGCACACACCGTACTTTCATTAACCCGGGCCTGCCTGAATAGCAGCCTGTCTGGCCGAGCGGGGCAGTGATTTTGTAAAAGCTGTCCCTAATGACAAAGACAGGCCACCTACCCTGAACTTTTCTCTATGACTTTATTCTTCAGCAGTGCTCAAGTGTAAATAAACTTGTTTACTCCCATCAGGATGGTAATGATAATGAAGCCTTATTTGTTTCGCCACAATGACAAAGTAATTTGTGAGTAGCCCAAGCGGAGAACGCGGGGGGGCGAGAGTGCAGCTCTGCTTTATGGTTTCTCCATAGGCAAAGTTGCTGCAGTCAGTGTTTTCCATTGCTCGTCATTGTGTGCGACGGGTCAGCGAGGGAGAACTTCACATCCCGAAGCTCTGCCGTGGATGCACGGGCTGGGAAGGGAACGGCAAAGAAAACAGAATAATAAGCTGGGAGTGAAGCGAGGAGTCAGACAGGCCTATCTGGGAGGGAGGGAGAGAGTGACTAAGTGAGAGGGACGGGGAGTTATCTGGTCAGACTTGTGAGTCACTATAGAAAATGTACAGAGCAGCACAACCTGATGTTTGGTTAGGTTTTTTCCATTCGCTGGTATCTCCGAAGCGTTAATGAATCACAGGCACGGCAGCAAGAGGATGTACAGAAGGGTGAGGGGGAATCTGAGACGGGACGGGCAGAGGGCTCAGCCCGGGGCGCCCTGCAGAGGGCCAAGAGCAGCAAGCGCTAGAAAGGGACAGAGCATCTCAGGGAAGGGGAGGATGAAGTGAGGGGGTACTTGTGGGTGGCTCAAGCTGACCTAAGGCTGCTGTGACAGAAAGGGTCCGTCCTGGCTGCTCTCACCCCGCTGGTGTCCCACCACCTCACCCTTGCACGGGGTTTGGGCAGCCTTGCAGGTGAGGACCTGACCAAGATGGAAATTGATCCCTTCATTTTTTGGTATGGTTAGTTTTCAGCTGACCATGCTGAACCAGAGAAAGCACGTATGGGAAAAAATTTGTTTCAAATGTTGAAACAAACAGTTTAAAACCAGCTTTTGTAATTGCGGCTGGAACTAAGAGCAGAGATGGGGCGATGTGGTCCCAGCTCACGTACCCATAACAAGCCGGGCAGTGCAGAGTTAGCTTGTGTTTATTACTTGTAACTTCCTGAAAAAACATGATTAATTAAAAATAAAAGAAAAACATAATTTAAAAAAAAAACCAACAACAAACAACCACCACCCCAAAAAAACGCCAGAATTGAAAGAGGGAAGGAAAAAGCCAGCCCAGACAAAATACCCATTGGCAATCTCCTCAGGAAAGCTAGCCAGCAGTGGCAGACTCCTCTTCCAGAGGTGGGGAGTCCAACGCGTCTAGAAGCTGGAGAGGATTTTGCAGGGGACTTGCTCTGTGGGGTCTCCCACACCAGGCAGCAGATGGAGGAGTGAGGGATGGGGAAACTGGAGCCCGGTCCATAGATGCAGAAGTACACAGAGCTGTGCAGTGATTCCCGAGCGCAAATGGGTTTAACAAGAGTTTAGGTGGAGCTGGAGAGCAGCGGATATCTGAGAGGTGCTGAGACACTTGGTAGGGAATAGAAATGTAACATCCCTTAGGCTGTAGCACGTTACATTCCTGAATTGCAGACAAATACGCAGTGTTACCCTACCACAGCATCGGGGAGCAATCTGCTGCGCGCTGTACCAGGGAGCTCAGCATTCACACCACTGAAGTCAGGAGCAGAAACTGGCCTCCTAATTGCAACCAGATTAAGTGGATATACAGCCCTGAAGTAGCTGGATATTTTAATAGCAGTAAATAGTCTCCTCTAACAGAGGTTTTGGGGGGAAACCCCCCCATCCAAGGCAGCAGAGGATCCCCAGTTCCCCTGCTGTGCAGAGGGCTGTGATTTCTTGCCTGGTCTGTCCTGCTGGCTGCCACATCTGGGTATCCACCAGAGCACACGAACGGCGCGGTGCCATTTCTTCTTATGAATCCCCTCTATTTTGCCCCTGTAAATCAAGCTATTGAGCTTTCCAGAATGGATTCCCTGTCTGACTGCGGTCACAGAAGTTTCACTCAGGCTTCCCATTGGTGTCAAGGTGACTTTGTGCAGCACGGGCGTGCTGGCAGAAGAGCTCTCCAGGAGGCCATCGTTACTCGAAGACCTCGCTCCCATGTTCTGGCTTCCACGGAGAACAGCCAACACTCGCAGCTGTGACTCCAGGGCAAAACAGAAACAGTTAATCTGAGGTAATAACACTTTGCTCCTCTGTAGCACCTTCTTCAAGGACCTCAAAGTGCTTTTCAAACATTAATGCATTAAAGCTTTGCAGCCCTCCTGATGGAAGCGAAAAGGAAGGCGAAACACAGCACAGCGATGCTACACAAGCTCAAAAACTCTCCAAATTGTTTCCATGGGGACTGAAGCGCAGCCCTCTCCAGTAACAGCCGCGGGGATGAGCCCACCCCTCCGAAATGCCACGGGAGCGGGAGCACGGTGCTTGTCTGGGGGGAGATGGAAACCAGGGAGAGCAGGAGGAAGTCTGGTTGGGAAAAAACCTTTCTGCTGAGGAATGTATTTGTACAACTCTCTCTTTCTGGTCAAAGATGTCTAAAAACCAAACCACAGAATCCTCCCGAGCAAGCGCCTAATCCGACTCCTCTGAGAAATGATGGTTCGCGTGAAGCTTCTTAATTTGTAAGAACAAGAAAGTCCAGGCGAGGCTGAGGAGCTGTGCACACAGCTTAGCTTTAAAACCTTCCTTGTGCTACACAACACACAGCTCTGCTCCAGCACCAAGCCACCGGCATCCCTAATGACCTTGTTTTCTCAACTCATCCGAGACAGCACAACACAACGCCCTTCCCCACACCACCTCCGCGCTCGCTCAGAAATAACAGCAGTGTCACCTGTGAAACCTCTGGCACCACCTCACACGCTTCTTCGAGGACTTTCCCCCCACGCCTGTCTCATTTTGACATCGTCTAGCAAGGAAAACCTGACAGGAACCCTAAAACAGGGAAGTACAGGAACCACATTCCCTGCCCAAGTCACTTTTGCTGCATGACTAAAGATGCAGATGCCCTCAGGCTGTAGGAGCAACTGCATCGACACCCAAAAATCACAATATCTGTGTGCCTCTTCCCTTTCCAGGTGTCTCTCCACCGCCAACTGCTCTGCTTGCCCTCACGTCCCCTGTGAGCAGGGCTGAGTTTCTGGGTTCCCAGTTCTGCACCCTTCAACCGCAACACTGCAGCCTTCACTGGCAGAGCTGAGGCTGTTCTCCGGGGAAGAGGTATGGTGGGAGCTCTGCAGTTATAAAAGATCCCAGAGCAGAAACCGGGTGGTCACAATTTTGGTTCTTAATGTAACCGTGCTCCAGGGTTGCTTCAGAGTTGCTGACAAAGGAGAGGTAAGGGCCAGGTGACTTTTCTCTCTGTGACAGCCTTAACAGGGGAGAAAATGGTTCCAGGGCAAAACCTGAAATTTGGACCGGGATTCAAGACAAAACAATTGCATGTGATAATTCCTCTGAATGACAAGAATTCATCACTCCGATGTGGCTAAATGTTAGTTCCTAATTCAGATATGTTTCATCCAGAGAATTGGAATAATAATTAAAATGGTAGATCCAGCCTGCTTCATAGGCTTTCCAGTACCAAACCAGAGCTAAATCTGATGAGCACCAGTAAGTAAATGAAAAGGCCAGATAGATCATTATAAACGAGTCTAACACACATAATAAGCACTGATATCAATAAAAATAGCACAGTACAATTTAATGGTGGGGGTCTATTGTAAATTACTGAGTTATTTGTATTTTGAAATTGATTGCCACAGTAACTGTCTTGCAGATGTTCCTGTCATTAACTCTCAAGGCCTTGAGCGGGACAAATGGCTCGGATTATCTCTTATAAAAATGACCCCTTTCAAGGCTTTTTAATCTTGTGATTAAATATTGTCCTAAATGAAGACCCAAGGTTAACAGTCAGTATTGCTAGAATAAGAAATTAAACTCACCTCCCTTAGATGGCTGTAAAAATAGGTAAGGGCATGGCAGGAGGAACATTAAGATTTGTCCTGAAAATCTAATTGCTTGAACTTTATACAAGTCTGAGAGAAAACTGGGGTAGATCTGAGGTGGTCTGTCCCACCACTGCTTTTTAGAAAGCTGACAAGAATTGCACGGCTTGGAAAACGCATTTCTTTGTGCACAAAGAAACTTAAAACACATAGTTTCTGTGAAAACAGCCAGAACAAATCCAATGGCTCAATGGGGTGAGGAGAACTTGGGGGAGAAGATGTTGCATCAACATATGGGCTGAAAATATCTATTTTGAAGGTTTAACCCAACCTACCAGGGCTAAAAAGAGATGAAAGACCAGCCCGACCCCTGCAACTGCCCTTGTCGGGCTCTCCTTGCCCTGTGCCACCACTTCAGGTGAGGTAGGACCACCAACGCGGGAGGTACCACCCTCTCCCAAGAGCATGAGGGCTTTTTATCTTAAATAACCATTACAGCTGATGCTAAGCCATGGCCAAAAGACTGTGGGGACACAGGAAAGCAAGATGATAAGGCTGATATCAGAGGCGACGTATCTGTGCGAGCAGATCTACCACTTCTCCCCACGTTCGCCTGCACAGACGCCCGGCTGACAGACGCGGAGAAGAGGAGCGCTGTTGCTGAGGCTTCTCTGAATATTTCGGGCCTGATTAAATTCCGAGTGCAAACGCTCCCAGCAGTTTCCTTGCAAACAACCTGCTGTTAAAAAAATGTGATCAACAGCCTCTCAGGTGTGTTTTCCAGAATCTAAAATAGCCCAACTGCCATGCTGCCCTTCACCAAACCCCAAACAGGGGCAGCCGAAGCACGGGTGGGAGGGCGGGAGGAGGTTAGGGGCTAAAAAAGTGTAGAAAGCTTAAAAGGGCTCAGAGGCTGAAAAGGGGTGAGAGGATGAAAAAGGACTGAAAAGGGGGTGCCAGGCTGAAAAGAGGGTTGCAGGCAGAAAAAAAGGGTAGCAGACCGAAAACAGGATTACAGGCACAGAAGGGGAGGGAGGCCAAAAGGGATGAGAAGGAAGGAGAACATTAAACCGGGACCCAGCAGTGACTACATGGCTCAGCCCCCGTCACATCAAACAAAACCAGAGAGGGGCTCAGAAGGAGAGGTACTTCTGATGGCACTTATGGGCCTCTCAGCAATTGGGAGGAAAAATCTTCTGGTAAAAAGCTAAATGAAACCCTCTAGCAACACCCTGCGATGATAACCACATGAAAGCCTAATTCCCGTGGGGTGGCCTTTTGTCAGGGACCCGCCGGCGGAGCGTGGAATGTCGCATGCTGCAGTGAAGCAGCCCAGGTTGCTCCCTCACTCCTCCCCAGGCTGCTCCTGGAGAAAAACAGGGTATTTAAGTAGACATAACAAAGCTGTTTACATCCTAAAGTGTTCTTTCACGCTTGGGAACTGAGACTGTAGCCTCAGCATCAAAGATAACGTCATAATAGCCTTTTAGTGGAAATAACCCTTATTTACAAGAAAGTTCTATCGCTAAGCTGAGATGTAAAATAAAAGCAGTAGATAGTACTCATAATGCACTAGAAAAGTTGATTCCTTTTTTTTTGAAGGCCTTTTTTAAAAACTTCTAAAAGCAGCAATTTCAGGTTAGAAATCATGGAGAAAATCTTGGACCCATTGATGCCGGCATGAGCAATTTCCTTACCTGTGTTATGAAGAACATTTTAGCTTATGAAAGCCCAGCAGATTTTTTGATCTAATTTCTTTTTTATCATTTATTCTATTTGATTATTGTATGTATGTTTCAGTTGGACAGTGCAAGCAGGTTGGTGTCTTTCCTGCTCTTAGTTAATTTAACTGTACCGTGCCTATGCCCAAGGACAGTGAAGACACCTACATGTTCTTTCAATGTCTTTAAAAAAATCAAACAAAAAAAAAACCCAACCAAACAAAAAGCAAAGCCAAATGGCCCTTATCCCTGGCCCCAGATTAGAGGCACTAATTCTCTATGTTCTCCTTGTTGCTTTTCTAAAGTGACCAAAACTGGGGGGTTAAGTTATCTTGTGTTGTTCCTTCTAGCAGGGAGACGCTGACATTCAGAAGGAAACCACTCTCTATTTCAAGTAAGTCACAAACTATATCTTGGCTATTTGGTTAACCAGGGCATGTCGCTTACTTACAGTCCCGGCTATTGAAGCATATTAGAGAGTTAAATATTAGAGAATTAAAACAGGATAATATAAGCTGTGATGCTCATTCTTCTCCGACATACTTCTGTACACTTTTCCTCCAGATTATCAAAAAACTGGTAAAAAATAAAATCACAAGTCCAATGATAGACCAGATTTTGATTCTTCCAAGATGTTTCCACAGGGCAATTCTACAAGGTCTACAGTACATCCTAGTACAGACCACCCCCCCACGCCCCCCGAATGTGTAACTCCCTGGTTACTGCACACCCCACAGCAAAGCAAATCTCTACCCGCCATCCTTTTACCATCAGGGTAAGAGTTGTGCCTGCTAAGATGCAAATTCAGACTGCAGGGGGTTGTGATTGTCCTCCCTGACATAGATGTGAAAGTCATCTTCCTTATTGTCTGACCTGAACTGTCGTGCTCCATATTTAGAGCAGCTGTGATGTCCTGAAAGTGGCCTGGGACATGAAGAATATGTCAGGATCACTTAATCTGCCTCACAGAAAGCTTTTAAATCTTCATTAATTAATATTTGAAACGAGTTCTTTAGCTTTTTGGGCAGCATGCCCCACAGAAACCATCCTAAAACAGTCCGGAGTCATCTGCCCAAGCAGCTTACAGCTCTCAAAGAGCTTCAAATGTCTGTGGGAATGTTACACACTTGCTAAAATACTTTGTTTTCCTCCAAAGCTTCATAGCTCCATCCTAAGCTGTCCAGAAAAAAGAAATATAAATACTGTGAATGGAGTTAGTTATTGCACCACCACCACCATTTTAGCCTTGTGGTATTACCCATCTTTATTCCTTCCCTCTTTCTTTGTGTTCAAGTACAGAGCAGAGGCATTGTATTAGAAAAAAATTAGATTCTGTTTTAAATTAGTTAGCAGAGTAATGAACCCAGAGTACATTCAATGCTATCAGTTACACAGTAGATACGTTACATAGTAGATACTTCACGTCCAACCAAATGTGCTGTATAATATACCTTTTTGAAGCATCTAAGTAATATATTTTTATCATGTTTGCATTACACTGCAGCCAGATCCTCGTGTTAAGACAACAAGGAAATACTAAAATGTGTGTGGTTTGGTTGGAGAGTGTTTGCAACCTCAAACAAGTGAGCAAAAGTTATGTAAAGACCCAGGCATAACGTTCTTCTGAGTAAAACACACCATCTAGAGGTGGATACCACTTCTGCAAGTGCCCTTCAAAAAAACCTGCAGCCGGCGGTTAAACCGCTCACGGAAAAGAAGAAAACTCCCCCCGACAGAGGCAACAAAAATACCTTAATCAGAACCTCAGCCTCCTTTGAAATAAATATTTTTGAGGGAGTTTCTAAAAAAGGCGCTTCTGTACCAAGTCAAATAAGGCTCCTGTTTTCAAAGGCCTTTTGAAAAGCAAACCAGGATACTCCCAATCCTTCTAACACCCAAAGGTCACTGAAGGACGGTGCTCACTCCCGCAGGCAGTGGCGAGTATGGACAGCAAAATTCCTCTGCAGACAGACTCTTGCTTTTGGGTTATATATCTGCAAAGGTTTATCCAAAGGGGTGGCAGTGGAGACACTGCAGGGAGCGTGGGAGCAGCAAAGCATCCCCCCAGGTCTGGAAGATCCTCAGTTCCAGCCCCTGCAGAAACATCCCCTCCCCTGGTGACATTGTGGACAATTTTTGAGGGTCTTCAAGCTTTGTGGAGCCCAGCAAAAGGGATGCAGAGAGCTGAAGTCCAGTTTCCCCCAGTATTGGGGAAGGATCTGATATTCATTAATGAAGAGCTGATGTTTGCTTTATTATCTCTATTGTAAATGCAGGGGAGCCATGAAAGCCAAAAGGTGAAGATGGGAAATACTGCACTTCGCACTCCTTCCCCACTGTCCATGGGGGAATATTTCCACACTGATCTAATTGCAGGAACTGTCTGTAAACAAACTTGTGTTTTGAAACCCCCATATAAATAAGAATCACAACATCTTGCACCATTTTAATAAATTATGTTTTCTTCATGTCAATCTATCTCAAGAATGTCAGGATCAGAACATTTCCCCAGTGACAGCTTCATCCTTTAAACTCAGCAGACGAGAGAGCATGCCGAACAATCTGTGCTGAAGCAGGATTAAGAGTTACCAGGGCGACACTTTGTAGTTTGTGGGATGCTGACAAGGAACCTCTTGAAAGCACAAGACCTTCACTGGCACTGAAGAGACCACAGAGACCCAATTTGGCTCTGCTGTCACTGAAGTGGCAACAAAGATTGTAAATTCCCCCTGCCTTCTCCCTCCTCGGATCTTTGCTGCTATTGCCTGTGCATTCCAGCTGATTTCCCAGGGGTAGGATGTGGCCCCTGGCACCGGGGATTTGCCCTGGGAAGAGGGATGCTCTGAGCCGTCACTTCTCCCAGTTGCGCTGAAGGTCTGCCACTTCGCTTTCTTTTCCATCAGGCCCTCTGCAATGTCAGTGACAGCACAAAGTTGTGGCTCCACCACACTTCCCACAAAGAAAAAGGAATAACTGTGGCAGCGAAAGCCTCTGGGTGTTTTTGCCCACCATTGGTAGAGCGCATCAGGTTTCTTTCCCTCTTTCTGCAGGTGCAAATTAAATCATTAAAGTCTTCAAGGAGAAGGACTCCAACGACTCATTTGCATTTCAGGTCTCCACATACCCACATTGGTTAGGAGATTCTCAATGGGCTACTGAGTATTGGAACCCAGTCAACAAAACTCCAAGATCTGTTTCAGAAATGGCTTGCCCAAACTTAGCCCATTTCAGGCATTCCCTGTCCCAGACCACAAATTCCTTGCCCAATTGCACGTCCAGGCCCAGAAATTAGCTACAGGCTGTTTAGCTGACATCAGCATATTCAACTTTGACGAAGAAGTGGGTCTCTCAGCCTGGAAAGCTATCCAACATCTAGAGAGGGGTTTATGGTGTTTTTTTCAAGAGAGATAA
Source organism: Charadrius vociferus (assembly GCF_000708025.1). Lineage (NCBI taxonomy): Eukaryota > Metazoa > Chordata > Aves > Charadriiformes > Charadriidae > Charadrius > Charadrius vociferus. The sequence continues at coordinate 2,776,562 of NW_009646608.1, read as the reverse complement.
AAGCAGAGGTTCAGTATCTACTGTGTTTTCAACAATGAAATCATAAAAATTTATGAATACAGTTGCAGCAAAAAGTAAGTCAAATTGTCTGTAAGAAAAGACAACCAACTGCCGGCTTGACATCTGGCAGGACATCCACAGAGAGCCCCGGAAAGCTCGTTGAAACCGTCCGCCCTGCTCCTGCCAACACGGCAGCATTGCTCTCTGCGGTACGCTGGTTGTCAGCATGCTCTTTATTTGGGGTTTTTAGGGTAACAGTGACATCAGAGGTAGAAAAAGCCTCGTAAACCACAGGAACTCACCTCTTCCCAGAAGCATAGCAATTTCCCTCATAAAAGAACAGCAGGTGTTAGAGTGTCACCAAGGGACTTGATTTTGACCACAAAGCCAAGAAAAAGCAAGTGTCTTTAGTAAATCTCAGCTTCTCAGTGACCTCTGACGGAGCAAATCTGCCAAGGCTAAATTGGCTGACTTTTAGGCCTAAGCCAATGATTTATCTGTGTTGGTTGGGCTCAAATCCTGGAGGCTTTATTGAGATTAGAAGGAAACTTCCTCAGCAGAGAGCAAAGAAACTGCCAAATTTTGGCCTCTCTGCCAGCAGGGAGAGGTGGTGCTGAGGTGGAAGGGTAGGACAGAGCAGAGAAGGGGGTGCAGTGTCCCCAGCAGGTTGGTGCGGCACGTTTGTATGCTGATCCCAGCTTTGCAGGGCTTGTGCCCAGTTCCAGTCCCTTCCCTGTGCGAGTTTTGGTTGGGAGCGGTGCTGAGGAGTAAATGCAGAGACAGGAGCTGTGCTGCCTTACGCAAAGCGGCAAATCTGTGCAAAACTCCCAGTGCTGCAGCACTGGATGAAATTTAAATGTGTGTGTGTGTGTGTCTGAGAAAGAGAGAGAGAACACCTGGGGAGATGAAAAAGGTTGAAGTGAGTCACTCCTCGTCTTTTTGTCTAATTTGGTAGATAAAACAGGGTGTGATGCTTCACTGCCTCCTTGCAGAGCAGCTCGTGCAGAGCCAGTTCCAGTGCGGTCAATGAAAGCGGTTCTCTGGATCCAGCCCATATATGGTGCAAAATAAAGGAGAGGAGAGTCGGGCACAGGGATGCGCTGGTTGCGGGCTCATCTGCCGTGCAGTAAGCCAGGGAAGCAGGATGCTTTTATCTTGCGCAAAGATTTTACGAGTTGTGACACAAGCTCAAAATAGGAGGCATTCCCATAGCTTCCCCAACTTGAAAGTGGCATTCTAAAATGCCATTTCACACTTGACATTAACTTATGCCCAGCCATGGTACAGTAACAGCGGCTGATGGATCACAAACGGAATAAATACTTGCCGGGGAAGAGTTCCCACGGCGCAGTGATGGAAAAGCTGGCCGAGCCTTCGCGGGATGGCCCCGCACTGGGGAAGGGGAGGATGAGGATGTCACGGAAGGGGTTTTGTGAGAGCGGTGGTGGGAGCTTCCAGAGCCGGGCTGTGCCCCCCGGGCCGGGCTCTCCCCCGAGCGGGGCTGTGCC
>NW_009646608.1:2758967-2774208 GCF_000708025.1 Charadrius vociferus | reverse complement strand
GGAGGGTCCCGCCAGCACTGGGAGGCCCTGCCCCGCCAGGGCCGGGAGCTGTGCGGGCTCCGGGAGCGGCTGGAGCAGGAGCTGCTCGCCTTGCAGGACCGCCACGGCGCCGAGGTGGAGGAGTACCAGGTGGGTGGCAGTGCCCCGCCGCCGCGTCGGGTCGGTCCCGGGCCGGTGTCCCCACGGTCCCGGGCCTTTCCCGGCCCTCTTGGCCATGCTTGTTTTGGTGCGCCTCTAGATCTCCTTCTGCCTTCCCGCCCGCTTTTTTCCGTTCAGTTTTGGCTCATCGTGAGATGTGAGCCCGAGTTCGCGTGACCCTGGCACTCCGCTTCCTTAGGCTCGCTCCCGTCCCTGCCGTTCCCTCTGCTGCGGGAACTGCTCAAACCCCTCTGAAGGCCCCCTCTGACCCTGCACGGGCCGGGGCTTCCCAGCCCCGCTTTGCCTCCCTGCAGTAGGCTTTCCGTAGGCTGGAAGAGGAGGTGGTCCAGCAAGAGCTGGTTGCTGCTGAGCCTTTCTTTGGGGGAAGCAGGGAGTCCCTTTGAGACCCACTGCTCCGTTTGGGGGGAGCTGGGTGCGAAGGGTGGGGTTCTAAAGGGAGACGGTGACCCTGAGGACATCTTCCTGGTGACAGGTGCTCCCTTCCCAACCTGCCCTCGGCAAGTACCCAAGAGCATGGAGCTGGCGCGGGGGCTTGCCAGGGCTCCTGCTCGGGTTGTCATGGGCACACGGGACATGGAGCAGTCCCTGGGCGGGCACAGGTGAACCGAGTCCCCTTGCGGTGGGACACAAAGCTTCCCTTCTAGCCTGAGACTTGAGATTGACCTGTTGTGATCAGAGAAGTGATCTGAATCTTCTTCCTGCGTTGCAGACACTCTCGTTCACCCAGAGCCTAGAGAAAAGCTTGTGGGCCGCAGCATCGTTAAGGACACTTTTAGTTGTTTAAAGGCAGGAAGGCCTGTGCTACAGGCAGTGAGCAGAGCGGGAGTATTTTTAAAATAAAACTTTAACCATGTAGGTGACTGGTATCTGTTCAAGGTGGATGTTTGGTGTCGTTAGACAGAGGGTTATAGCATCTGCAGCTGAGAATTTGCTTGTTGTCAGAATAACGTTTGGTATCACGCTGTGTGTGTGTACAGATCAGCAAATGCCGGAACAGCAAAACATCAGTTCATCAGATTTGGAGTGGAGAGCACGTATTAGATCATCCAGACCATCAATCGATATCCTGAGGGCAACGTTTCTTTTGTTCATTGTTAGACCTTTTATTAACACTCTGCTGGAGCTCGGTGTTTGTCTGAACCCCGTGTGCGAATGATCACATTGTGTCTGGCAGTGGTGGCAGATTATGGAGATGCTGGTGGTTAGGAAAGGACTGGGACCTGTTGCTGTGTCTCTGTTTTTTGTACGTTGCTAGATTGTTTGCAAGTTGCATGGTTTGCAGACACTGTGAGCTGAGGCAGATTAGGTATGTAAGAAGTAATCAGAAAGGCTTTTAACTTTTAAATCAATCTTATTTTCATTTTTGATGGGACAATTCATTCTTCCAATCATGTTTCCATAGCTTTAGTAGGTGTTGTATGTAAATCCCTCATTAATTAAATCTATGCATCAGTCAAAACCAGGTGAAAATGTAAAGGAGAAAAAGAAACTCTTAATTTTTCCCCATTTTTAAGGTGTATAAGTTTATATAAATGTACATAAGCCTACCAATATTTAAAGTTACTTTGATTTCCGAAGTATGTCCTCCTTGCTGTCTATATTTGTTATTAGGGATTTATAAAGAAAGCTTAATTGATCTTCAGTCATCATTGCTCAAATGGAAAACCTTTCAATATGGTGTTATTTTAATAAGAGCATTTTGTATAGCTCACTATCCATGCTGCAAGTTTTTCTTCTAAAGCCAGTTAGAATGGGTGTGTTCAGATACCTACTCTTTCTTTCAGCTCAGCAAGGTGTTTTTATAACAGTGTGTCGTCTTTGTATCTGGTTGCAGTTTTAAAGAATTTTATTCAGAAGAGCAAGTGGAGACAGAGCAACCTGTCGCAGAAGTCAGATAATCAAAATCAATGCATGCCCTTGAATTGTCTTGATTCAATACTCAAAAACGGATTGTTATTTAGATATTGAGATAAGAAACTTCTGTTTTACTCTCAGGAGCATTTGCTGTGATTGGGATTCTGCAAGAACAATAGCTTCAAATGTCAGTAATACAAGAAGGACAAAAAAAAGTTCTTTGATAGCCAACCTGAAAACATGTGAGCTGCCTTATCTTTAAATGTGCATCTACATAATATTTAAATTCTGGTGAAAATGATATCATAAGGATTATAACATGAATGTTTTCATATTTAAAATGTTTGGTTTCTAATGAGAGAAGCCTTTTTCAGTGGCTAGTCTACCGTACATGGGAAATAAAATATCTTTTGCTCACATCCGGGAAGAAAAACTATAGACTATGTAGAAGCAGCTGTTGCAGTTGTTGTTCTTGTGATCAAAGCTTTTTTTCCCTCCCTCATTGTTTCTTTTATTAGTGAAAGTATATTCAGCATGGATGTTAAACTACTCTTTAAAGCGCTTCTATTCCATGCTTATTTGTAAAGTGCCACATAGAAATGATATGTATGTACAGATTTAAGTCAAGTGATTATTGTTCATTGCAGCTGCTATGGCAATTAGATTTATTCATATTTTCCATATATCATGCAGTCTCCTTATATGTCCATCTTTGCCTCCTGCACTGTCCTTATCCTCACTAAAGCTTTCAGCAATGTTAAATAGAAATATGTATTTGGAGTCATCATTTAGCTGAAAGAGGCCAGCTGTAAATCATACGTTGTTTGGAAAATTTCCACTGGTCCTGGGTGCTAAAGGGATGAACTCAGTAGGTCTCTTCCACAAATCTAGCTGTGTGCTGTGGCAATACTTACGCACAAATTCTGAGTGATTTGAGAAAGCCCTGTATTTTTTGGATGTAAAAATGGCCACGGCTCATCCTGCTGCTTTGAAAAGAGGCAGAAATTTTGCACTAATACAGTGAGTTTAGGATCTGTTCCTGTGTCAGTGTTGTGAGCTCCAGAGAAGAAGAAAGCATCTTGTCAGATGAACATATAATATCAATATGTCATGTGCATTTTTCTGTGTACCAGTTTCTAGTCAGTTAAGCGCAGTGTCAGTTCCTCCCCTGCTGAGCCACTGAATGAGCTTGGGATCGGTAAATAGTACCAGATGGAAAGGGCTGGAGCCTGAAAAGCTCTTTTTATTCCCTGAGTACGTATAGCTTGGACAACCCAAGTAAATTCTTTTCCCCCTACTGCCCTTCTAAAATTTCCCACTGATGCCTGGAAAGGAACATATGAAGGGTGAGAAAATCACTTCTATTCAGTTACTCAGTTCTAGAAGGACATCACTGGGATGTGGGGGGGGGGGGGGGGTCGGCATGGCTTTGATGTGGTTGAGCAACAAATCTTTCCAAGAAAATCCTGCGTGAAGCAAACACAGCTGCAACAATACAGATTACCTTTTGCAAAATAGAAGTTTGTTGCCTTGTGATCCCCTGAACTTTGCCAAAGTGGTTTATGTACTTTCTGGCGTGCTTGGAAATGGGACTTAAGACCAATTGTCCTCTGCATTATGTTTAAGCATCAGTGACTGGAGGGCTAGACGGGTGGCTGTCTGCCATCCAGTCTATACAATGGCTGCTGCTGTTGGAATGAATTCCTTTGGAACTGTTACACAGCTGGCTGAGTTATGTAGCTCCTTATGGTAATCATTAGGACACTGTATTTAACTCAAATTTTTGGATCCTGAGTGCTCTCCAAATCCAGTGGATAGAATCTAGGTGGCTTTTCAAACCCAGATGGCAGACCTGGGGGGTGAGGGACTGAAGTTCCCATGTCTTAAGACAGCTGTGAATATGCCCAGTATCTCAGAGCTCTGCGCACCCTGTAGTCCCACATACAGATTCCCTGTATAGTTTCTTCTGGGACTGCAGCAAGACCTGTGTGTTATGAAGCTCTTCTTAACATGTGCACGCACATGTATAGGTTAGTCTCTATGTTTAATTGGGGAGGCAACAAACACCTGAATCACTTTGTGGTTTGTACCAGAGCTCTTACCACCTTTAGGGATTGGTCCTATAGAGATCTAGCCTTTCTTGTCTTTGCTCCTTTTGCTGACTTCTCTGGTTCTGCCAACACCCTGTCTGTTCTTGCTTGATAGTCTTTTCCTTTTAAAAGCAGGGCCTGGCAATTTTCTTCCTTTCTCATCTTGGGATTTTCCATTGTGTCAGTTCTTGAACAGGATTGTTGCCTCAGAGCCGCTAAAGGTCAGCATTTCTGCTTGCTGCTGTGCGTGACCATACAGGACGTTACCTCTACCGCAGTCTGGATGAGGCTGTTGGGTGGTTGACAGTGCTTTTTCAGATATGCAGATATGATTTGTCTTCTGCCATGAAAAGGGAGTTTTAGGTGCACTGTAGACTGTAGGCAAGGTTTGTTTTGTCAAAGAAAACATCAGTGTAGTTGCTCAACAACAGTTGCAAATGGAGAAATAGATTAATGTGTGTGTTATAGATACAGATATACCCGCATGTATATGAAGATACAAGCACCTTCCTTCATAAAGCTTTCTTTTTACTTAAAAAATAATAATAAAAAAAGACTATTAATGTTTGAAATGCCAGCACTTCATATTCTTAGTTCTTAAACCTTACTTCTGCTTAGCATATCGTACTGGCATTAACCAATCTGGGGAGTCCCCTGCTGTATCTTCATTTTTATACTATCGCTCATACTGCAATACTTGAATGATTGCTGCATATAAATGATGTATTTTGAATTTTTTAAAACTAGACTGTCAGTGTCTTGATTTTCCAGTTTGTACTGCAAAGTATTTGTTAGGATGCAATCTAAAATATGCTCTCATGAATTCCTATTCAGTGTTATATGTGTGTATGAGATTTTGCTCTGTAAATGACAGTTCAGTGTCCTTGCATAGTGCAGAGTGATGTGAACAAAATAGAATCAGGCCTCTGCCGAGATTTAATTTCTGTCTTCCCAGCCCCCAGAACAAAGTGTAATCTATAGCATTTCGGTTGGCATCAATCTGCTGGCTGAGGGGAATTGATCTGGGTTAGCAGATTCTGTCTACAGCGAGCAAACCATTAAGAACCGAACTGAACAGCAATACTTTTCTGAGTCTGTACCCAAGAAGCTCCTCTCAATTATCAGGGGAGGGCTTATTTTCCAGAAGGTGGCAATTTGCCCTTCATGTGAGAGGTAACACCAGTGATTAAAGCACTTGCTTTCTGCAGTGTTCTTTTCAAGAGCATGAGAGCCAGTTGTCTTGGTCTAAATCAAATCTTAATGTTCTGTTTCATAAGTCTTCATTGCTTTTTGTGTTGTGTGCAGTTATTCAGTATTTAACCATCCATTTAGTATTTCAGAATGCATTCAAATTTAGGTAATTTTGAATTTTGGTATTTTTCTGCTCATCAGTCCCTTTCTCCATTTCCAAAACTTGTTAAAGAAAGGTGGCAGTCCTTACCTACTATCTCGTCAGTGCTGCTGCTCTCAAGTCATTTGTAGGTGTCATAAACTGCATCCCGCCCATACACACGCAGAGCTGTGAAGGTACAAAGTGATATTTAGTTATCAAGATGAAAATGAGCAATCCCTTGTATATCTTCTGAGTAGCAGTTAGGACAAAGCTGGGTGGACTACAAAGCAGGTGTCCAAATATTGTAGAAAACCTGTCTCAAAGGAACTGCTGGAGGTCCATCCTTCACCTTCTAGGCACTATGAATATCACCAGATGCTAGAATCCAAAAACTGATTTGGACCCACATGTCTGTGGAACTGATAAAGAGAAATAGGCCAGGTTCTTGTGGCAAAGCAGTTGCCAAAATTCCTGATCTCAAGTACGATTTAAACATGTACATCTGCACCCTTAAAATGACAAAATGTGTCCAGTTATAAAGTAGTGTATTTTCCTTGCTCTGTGTATTTGATAACTTTTGTACAGGGAATCCAAACAGGTTTTACTTCAATATTTAATGAGCTTAGTGAGGCATAACATGAAATCCTAGCTTAAAACTCTGCTTCAGTAACAATGTGTTTCAGATTGTATATGGGGATGTCCTGGAGCTGATTTGTTCTGGTTTTCAAAGTAATGGAACATACTGATTTATTGTTCTTTCATGTTTGTTTGTTTGTTTTTTTTAAGTAAAAGTTTTAAGTTATTAGGGATTTAAGTGTACAGATTTTTATGTTAGTTCAAAACTAAAACCCAGTATTTCTCTTTAGAGGATAATTGATGCCCTAGAAGAAGAAAAGCAGTTCCTGACCATGTCAATCACGGATTACCTGAAGGACTATCAAGAACTACTCCAGGTGAAAGCAGGCCTCATCCTTGAAATTGAAACCTACAGGTAAGAATTGCGGTCACACTCAATTGTCTAACTGGAGGATAATTTAAATCCCTCTTTATGGATATTCATCTTCTTGCCAGCATTTAAAATACAGACAGCTACTTTTAGAGTCTCGGATCAAGACTCCTTGTATGTATTGTGTTTTGTTAAATATTGTAAATAGACCCCTAATACCAGTTTTTAGCTTGCTGTTGGCTTTTCTGTGACATGGGTCACCATGCCATTCTGTGCTTGACTGTGCTGTCTGTGAAAGGAAGATAACACCCCTTCAGAAGACTGCCAATACATGTGGTGGAGTTGACCAATATCTCTGGGAAAACTGTAATAATAGTAAAATACCATTATTCATTAGTAACACTGATAAGCATTAACAATGGCAGAGGTGACTGGAATTTCATCACTGGAGCAACACTATCTCTGGTAGTAATTCATTCTATTTCTCTGTCCCCAGAACAATATGTTGGAGAAGCAAATATAATCCATAGGAATCCTATTGACTTTGTACAAATATATCGATACGTAAGAAACCTTCTTAGTCCTGGTCAAGGTGATATCAAATTGATGTGAATTGTTGATACAATATTTGAATACAAGCTGAGGAGCCAATATCCCTAAATGGCAAACAATAAAACATGAGGCAGTGTAGTTGCCATCAGTCAACTTATATGGAACATTTCATCATTTAAATATGTTGATTTGTGTCCAGTGAGTTCCCTGTTGTTGTTTCAGTTGTAGAATAGTGGGAAGATAACAGAAGTCTGTTTGATTAAATCTGGGTTTCTTCATCCTTGGTTTATTATGGAAACGTGCTTGGATCAAGTATGAGATATGAACAGACAACATCTCTGCTAATGCATCTTCAGTACTGTACATCTCTCTAGCCACTTAGTAGCTGTGGGGTTGAAAAGCCAGAGTAATTCTCCAATGTATCAGTTGGCACATGGCATAAAAGCGATTCAAAAGGGAAAAAACCAACCAACCAAACCTATGAACTGGAGGTAGATACTACTTTATTGTAAAGATCATGGGTTTTTTTCTACAACTAGGACAATATTTTCAATAAATGTCATTGAGATATTGGTCTTGAAAACCAGAGAAGTGCATTTCTTATTGAGCGAAGTAATAATTTGCAAAAATTTAATGTCATCCTACTTTCATATTATTTTTAAGGAGTATGCCTCAGTCATTAGCTTGTCTATATTGCCTGCATCATTCATATTCAACCTGCATAAACAGACAGTGGTATTACCAGTTATATATGATATAGGCTTCTGTGTTCTAAAGTGTTAACACCGTGTCCTATGCGTGTAATGTTGCTACGAACGAGTAAGCATCTAAGTCTGGATAAAGATGGCGCCAGCTGAATTATGGGTGAAATGTGTAGACTAAAGCAATCCACTGAGAAACATGAAATTTAATTGTAGTTGCATAATTGAAAATATGAGAAGCTTGAAAGAGTAACTTCTCAATAGCTTGGTAACAGACTAGTGAGCAAAGGATGTCTCTAGTCAATCAAAGAGCAAAACCAGTCTGTTCAGGATGCCTCCAGTATCATGTGCTATGAGGTACAGACCGAGGCTGGCCTCTGGATGAGATGAAATCACAAGCAGTCAGTTGGTGAGCAATGGTACCTGGATGTTTGTTGGTGGAGTGGGATCCCTGTGATCGTTGGAAAGCCAGTACTGTCTGGAGCATTACTAGTAGAAAAGAAACTGTGGAAATGGTAACGGGTTGTGATCCTTATCTGTGTGTGTTAATTCTGTTACCTTTGCTAAAACATAGGATTCTTCTAAATTTAATCCTAGCTCTGATGTTGACTTTTACTGTTGTCGCTTAAATTTTCTCCCTTGGTTTATTCATCTGCAAAATGGGATTAGCACTTTCACAATAACAGAATTATCAGAATTGTTTCGGTGATTAGTATTCATCCAGAACTAGGAATGATAATGCCCAGATATTTAGTTGTTTGGACACGCTCTTAGTTAATAAGCGAACCGTCAGTGCTTCTGCTCTGTAAAACCTTGTCAGCCCATTGAATTCTGGAACTTCTCCAGAGGTCATATCACTGATTATATGAACCTTATTGGTTTGTCTAAGGATTCCCTGCCCTTGTTAACGAAAGGAGAAAGATTCAGCAACACCTGTGGCATGTGTTTGCTGTCCAGTTCAGAAGCCTCCTTAACCTGTAGGGTTTCTTCATCTGATAGTAGAGAATGCAACTTGTATCACTGATTGCCTTGGCAAGGCAGACTTCAGTGGACAAATGACCTACTGAAGAAGATCTACAGATGAAAACAGAAAAGTGGGCCTTGCTGTGGATCAGAAAACAGGCTGTCTAATGCTGCTGAAAAGTGATTGTTTTGATTTGTCTTTTTACATTTATGCAGTTTTACCTATTCCTCTTTTCTTCTTGTTCAATCTTCTCTTAAGAAAATAATGCCTTCCCTACTGCATGCCTTTATCACCACTGCTGTGGGAAGGAATCAGTATGGATCCAGTTAGTAAGGTGTTTACTAAAAGAATTCTGGATTGCTCATCTATGGACTTCTTCAAATCCCATTCCTCTCCTGGGTCTTTCTGTCTATGATAACCAGAGCATGTGAAGCTACCTCCTCTCCTCCTCGCGTTATAGGTTAAAGGTGTGGTATCTGGTCTACTTTTTGGAGCTTTCCTTGTACCTCCCACCCTGTATTTTCTCTTTGTTTCACAACTCCTACAGGTCCTGTTTTAAAGGCAGTTCTTTCCGTTAGTCATTGTTGCTCCTGGACTGGCAAAAAGGATCACTTTTGCAAGGAACACCCTTCCCCAAGGACCACGTGTACTTCCTCTCCGATTCTGCTCACCCTTCCTGCTCTGGGAGCAGAGGCTCACTCAGGAAGTGAAATATGTCTTATGTGGCTTTATGAAGTTATACTTCATGGGAATCTTCATTTTTCCATTTTTACCAAGTGTTGAAGTAAATATTTATGAAGTGTCTTGCAGTTTTGTTTTGTGTTCTTGGAACCCTGCAAAACCACAACTGCTTAGACTATGTTTAAGGTTTTCTTTCAGAGAGAAGTGGTGAATTATTTACTGTGTAAGACTTAGTTTTAAAAGGAGATAGAAAATCTGCCTAGGATCAGAATTACTATCAAGCCCTTCTCAGCTATGTGAAGCTTCTTCTCTTCAAATCGCAGAGGCTGCCCAGAGCCTGCGCCATAGGTGAAGTAGTGTCAATGTTCTGTTCTAGGTTGCTACCTTGCATTTTGAAGCAGCAGCGGCTACAAAGCTTTTTTCTTTTTTTTTTTCGTTATGGTCATTGTCAGGATGTCTTAATACATTTGTCAGGCATACTTTCCAATCCTCTTTTGGTTGGTTTCCTCCATCAACACTTCTGACCCTTTTCATGCCTTCCTCAAGAAATCATTATCAGCAGCATTAATGCCTCCTCAGCTTCTCACCACAGCTTTCTCAGTCAGTTTCATTATTTCATGTTTCCAACTTGTACAATCCAATATGTTCTATTCCTGTATTTGTTTTATTTTGAGAACATTCTGAGTTTTCTACACTCAGAGAATTTAACACGCAGTCAGTTACCTGTTCTTCACGCAGTCCTTGTCCTGCCATCTTGTGATGGAAAAAAGATGTGGAGTGGCCTTTGCCCCTAAAAATGCTTCCTCCATTCTACTTCTTTGAGAGGGTTTTTTTTAACTCTTCCCAAATACCCAGGATAGAGAGGATGAATTTTTATGGCCTGCTGGCTAACTGCCCCTATCTGAGATTTTGGGTTTCTGTAGTTGAAATAAAGTTATTGCTGTTGTGAATGACCAAGATAACATTTGCACTGAATCCTTTTGTTTTTGCTAACTTCTCTCTCCCCACCGCACCCAGTTTATCTCCTCCACCTGCTTTCATGGACTAGTTATTTCTGTTGTCATCCAGCACACAGCAGGGCTCCAGGCTGGCCAGCGTGTCACTGCTAACTTTAGATAAATGACATTAATAATGAGATGAGTTAAAGGTGCAGTTGGACTATTTTCTGGCAACACTTAAATGAAGTATTAACACAATGTAGTATTAACACAATATGTCATTTGGGATCTGATTTCCAGGAAGTAGCTGACGTGGTAATTTTTTACAAGAGTGCTGCTTGGAGGAATGTTTTTCGTTATTACTGTGAATACTTAAAGAGTTCATATAGTTGAGATTAACACCCTGTTCTTCAGGCAATTTAAGTTTAAAAGCAGTCCTCGCCATGAAGAGCTTATGCTTGAAATGATTAGTATTAGGAAAGGATGCAAAGGAACAGAGAAGCAAAATGACTTGCATAAACTGAAGCTCTGGTCAAGCTGAGGCTCATAACCTGAGTTTGCTGGCTTCCAAGCCTGTGCTTAGTACATTACGCTAGTTTCTCATTCTGGTTTATTAAGCCAAAGTCAGTTTAACATTTTCTTGTTTATCTGATAAGCTTGAAGAAATACATATTATGAACCGTGTACAGTAAAACACTGACTCACTGTCAAATTTTATAGAGGTTTCATGAAGCTTTGCCTTTTGTTTTCAAATAAAACATATTTTCAGTAGTAATATTTCAGATCCAGCTTTTCTGTGTGCTGTTGCCCTTTGCCATATACAGTTACCTCTTGGAACTTATTTTTAGTGACTTCATACGTTGCTGCAGCAACTGAACAACTGTTGTTTTAACAGCAGCCAGAAATCCTTAGTCAAACTACCCACATTCCTACTTTCCTTCGTCATGGTTAACACTTTCATTGCCAGCTCCTTAATATGTTTCTGCAAAGTCACCACCAGCTTCTCTAATGCGTGCCTATCAGAGCAATTTGTTTGCCACTGATAGCTTCATCAGATCAGATGTTTGGTCTTGGGAAAATTCTCTGTATGGGCTGAAGTGATCTAATTCCTATAAAGCCTCTCTTAACAGGGAGGAAGACAAACTGCTTTTACTTTGGTTTTACCTAATAAAGATTATCCTAGGGTTGAATTTGACTTGCAAAAGAGACGTAAAGGTGTCCATCTGAGCCTGTTTTAAGGGGGAAAGTGACCTGTAAATACGTTAGGTAATTCTAATCTGGCTTTTCTTCTGAATTTAGGCAAATCCATGGTTGCAAAGAAAAACTTACTAATAATATTTTGCTGATGTAGTATTGTCCTACTGAAGAATCTAGAGGCAGTCAGAAACCAAAAGAAGCATAAAATGTCCAAAGTGATCAGTCATGTGCATTGTGAAATCTGCAGATGACATTTAAAATGTCTGCTTTGTTAATTTTGACAGAAATGCCCAGAAAATATGTGTATACTACAATCCTAAATTGCTTTCAACTACCCCCGAGGGAGTCAGAAGCCTTGGCTATCGTAATCCTCCAGCCTTATTCTTGACAACTTTCATGTTGCAGCTGTATGTTATCAGTGCAAAACATCTGGCAATTCCAAAACCGGAAGTGATGAAACAGTATCTCACTAGTAGAAGTGAATATAAAAACACCAAATTTACTGTACTGATTATAGCGTTCAGTTGCATAGTGAAAGAACCTGCCATAAAATTTCTAGGCTGTTGCACCAGAATGCTGCACTGAGTGCTTTTTGGTTTTTTTTGGGGGGTGGGGGTGGTTAAAATAGCTTCTGGCCCTGCAAAAGTGGAAAAGGGACAAACTGCTTTTTTTCTTTTTTTTTTATAATGGCTGTACATATTTTATGTCAGCCAGTACAAGTATATAGACAGCAGGAGGGAAGAAAAGCACACAAAGATTTCCAGAGAATTTATCAGGAATTCTGAGATCCAGTCTACTGGATAACCATCTCTAAAACTTCTAGGACTGAATAAGATCACCCTAGTATCTACTTCTTGTATCTGGTATATGGAAGAAGCCAACAATTTTGTTTTATTTTTTTTTTAGAACAGTTGGGTAATTCTCGAAGAATGCACTTGATCTTCTTCCCCCCTGAGAGGACAAAAGTATGCTGTGTGCCTGTTTGAATATTCTTAATGCAGAACAATTACTCCTAAAAATGTTTTGCCCCTCAGTTGTGCTAATCCCTGTGGGATGTGTACCTCTGGAGTAATTGCTACCACTGTAGAAAGGAGAAAATGTGGAGTAGTAACCTTATGCAGGAAGAGAACAAGCCTGTGGCTGCTGTCAGATGGTCTCGAGGGAGTGGGGTCCTTATGTGCATGCTGTATAGGGAACAAAGTTTGGCATAAAGGAAGGATGGCCAGTGTTCTCAAGCAATCAGCTGGGTATAATGTCTTCAAGAATAGCTTATGTGTGTCATCAGTATAGAATAGGCAACTCAAAGTCTCCATCCTGTGTGTCAGCACACCAAGAATAGGTAGTAGACAAAATTATGAAGCAGATTATTGACAGTTGTTGCCTGCTTCTGCGATTTGCGTGTAGTAATGTAATCTCCACAAAGCAAAGGTAAGCAAATTGGTGTCCTGTCCTTTTCTGATCAGTTGCTGCTGAGCTAATGTGATGTCACGGCTGGTCAACAAGAGGAGGCCTTGACCACAGTCATCTTGTGGAATTGTTGGTGGCTTCCTGGAACTACGGAAGCTATTGGAGAGTCACTGCAAAAAAGAATAAATGGAAGGCTGAGGAACAGAGGGGACAAACAGAGATGTCCTTGAAAGAAACCAAGCAGTTTCTGTCACAAAGAATTTTCCTAGTCCTTTGTTGTAAAATATTTTGTGTTGATTTCGGATTGAATAGGAACTAAGAATAGTTACTTTAATACTTTCCTCCAGCACTAGTCAGAGTTTGACAGTAGAGGTAATACTTTCCTTTAATTTTCATTTGAAAAGGGTAGAACTTACAAATCTTGGGTGTAACAGTTCCCTCATATATCACGCTGCAACACCACCTTTGGTACTACATTACTTCTTTATAAAACATCTCCATGTGCTTCTCTCAGAAAGCTTTACTGAATATCTGTTTAAGATTTGTTTGGCTTTGTTTCCTCCTAACTCTGTTGTAAGTTCATCATTGTGGAAAAATTTGCTAGTTTGTATGATGCCATAGTGGAAATCGGTGGATTTTTTCTGTGTCAGGAAGCAGTATATTGACTTATGTGGAAGATTTGATCTAAAACTGTGTCTGCTGCCGTCACCTACTGTAAGACTATTGCATTGTTTTCAAGAACTGGACTCTGCAAATTAAGAGTCTGGAAGATGCTAAGGATTTCTCATTCCTAGTAATAAAAATATGGAGTGTGAAAAACACTCAGGACCTGACCCAACTGCAGGATAATTGTTTCCATTTCTAAGGCTTATAAATGTTAAATATTATGATTATTCTTCCCAGTATTTTAATGGAATGCCTTTTTCTGTGTTTTGCAGAGCTTTGTTAGAAGGGGAGAGCAACCAGTGGATTATTACATGGAGAGATCAGCATGCAGGGAAATTGCCTCAAGGTAAAAAAACGAATGTTCAAAAATGAATGTTGAATGAAGTTAACTATAACTGGAAACTATTGTGTTATAGTATTCATGAAACATACTTTTTACAAGTGTATTGTAAAGTGAATAGTGAATTGTTTTTAAGTGTTTACATTTTAAACCAATATAGTGCTATTCTATATGAGACAATTTATAAAATCATGACTCAAGTGACGAAGGTAAGTAGGGAGTAATGTTTCATAGCTCTAATAGTGCCAGAACTTTTGGATGCCCATAGCTCTTAAGAGAGTTTTGAAGTATAAAGCAAGAGATATTTAACAAAACATAGTTAAAACCATGGAATTCATCATCACGAGGTATTGTGAACTGTTAAAACGTTTACATGGGTTTAAAGAGAAATTTTAGCAGAGTAATGAAAGAAAAATCAAAGACTTATTAAACATAAAGATACCATTTCTATCTTAGGAGCTGCAAATCTCTGGAGGCTGTGAGAGTATACCAGGGAAGTATCACAATTTACTTGCCCTGTTCTTATACTCTTCCCTATGTATCTACTGTTGGTCATTGTGAACAGGATAGTAGATGAGATGGACCCTTGATTTGACTGCTATGGCCATTGTTATTAATAACAGAATAAGTCTTGGTAATACTCCTGAATTTAACAATGTGTGGTCTTAAAATAATTGGACTCTCATAGACAGTAGCCCAGAAAAGAGTTGAAGGCTGTGTCTGTAGTAGTAAGTTAAACAGACTAGGGCCTAGGCTGAAGTGCTCACATAGAATTGCCCGTGCTGTTAAATTGTTAGCACTGTCCCTGGCACAGTTTTGATCCGGACTAGCTAGTATTTTTGCAGACAATGCTCAGGCATATTCAGTGGTTACCACAGACCGGGAAGTACTACCAAAAGTCAGAGGAGATGTGACTAGCTTTCCAGGAGTAGGAGATTTGAGTTGTGCAGTGCTGGCTGGTCTTAGAGCCAGAAAATGATTCCTCGTCCATTTTATTAAATTGTATAGACATAGCCTAAAAGGTTCTTTATTTCTCTCCTTTGTTGTATATTGTTGTATCTCGTGGCTATGAAGGGTTGTATTTGCATTTTCAATTTCCAGTATGTGGGGGCAGGTACGCCATTAATTCTCAATAGGAACTGAGAAACTTCAAGCCACTTTGACAAATGAAGCAAAAAACCAAGCCTAGGATATTAGCATACATTATTTAATAAGAAGCTGTAAATGTAAATGAATGTTAATATAAATACAAAGGGTATAATTCTTAAGTAAATGCTGTAATACCCAGTAGCTCACAACAGGTAAAATTAGCAAGAACTTGCAACTTAGTAAAAAGCTTTACTTTCAGTTTTAATATAATTTATGCATAGAATTAATTGTCATGCAAAACCTACAGGAATACCTTTACAAAGC
>NW_009646608.1:2724023-2758931 GCF_000708025.1 Charadrius vociferus | reverse complement strand
AGGAATGCCTTTACAAAGCTGCACTGAAAATGAAGCTATTATTTCTTTCAAAAATTTAGTATAAAATTTCTTAGTTCATGCCCTCTAATTTATATTATTTTAGACACAAGCCATTATTTTAATGTTTGGTCACTTATGGTCTTTTTGCAGATATTGTAAACACTTCATATAACTACACTGATATTTACTCTACTTATCAAGAAAGAAATAGAAATAAAGCTTCACCAGCTATCAGGATCACTGATACAAGACATAGAATGCCGGTGACAAACACTAGCAGTTCCACGCGTTATTCAGCTCAATCAACACAGGCTGGATCACGCTCAACAGCGAGTGGACGAGCTTTTGGAAGAGATGTACTTGGTTCAAGGTATCACCCTTCAACAACTGTTACAAAGGATGAAAGGATTGTGACAGACCACAGAGAGTTAAGAACATATACTCCAGCCTACAGTAGCTGGAAAAACACTGAAATGCAGCAAAAGACAATTCCAGAAAAAAAGAAAACAGAAGTTACAACTTCCTCCACAGTATCTTTTTCAAAAGAATCAGCACGTGCTGAAAGATCAGACAAGGACCACAAGGCTGACACAACGCCAGGGATTTCAGAAAATATAAGAACAAAACCAAGCTTCACTAGATTTCCGACTTATGAGCTGGATACCTCTTTTAAACCATCTAAATATGAAGAAACCATAACTGAAACTCGGACCACACTAAAAGAAAAAAGAGGAGGCAGCAAACCAACTGAAGAGAAAAAATCTCTGCTGAGAGAAAAAGATAAGCTAGAGAAAGAAACAAAGGAGGAAAAAAAGAAAACAGATGAGAAACCTTTTATAGAAGAAAGAAGTGTTGATTTTGGAAGGAAGACTGAGCAGCAGTATATCCGGGAGGAAGTCTTTAACCAGAAGTTAACAGGGAGTGATATTTCTAATGCAAGAAGTTTGAAAAGCGAAGCAACCAAAAAAGATACAAATGTGACCTTGGAATCAAGAAGCAAAGAAGTCATTGAGATACCTATCAGTCTTGAAATGCCTGCTCCTGACAAAGAACTTCAGAATAATAAAGAAATAAGGCTACAAGGTTTTAAAACTTCCATAGGAAGACAAACAGATGACCGTGTAACTAAGCCTGCTGAAATTCACAAAGTGAGTATTTCAGAAACAGAATCCAATCTGAAAGATGAAGAGAGAATTAGTGACAGAAGTCATAAAATGGGAACTCTGTCAACTGAAAATATAGCAGAGAATATTGTTGCTGACATTCTTAAAAGTTTTACACAGTCTTCTAGTTCACAAGTATCAACAGACACAAAAGTGACCTATTTTAATAAGAAAGAACAACCAGATGATGGGAAAATAAAGACTGAGATCACAGTGCAATCTCAAGTTCAAGAAAACATAGATATTTCTAATGAAGCTGACCTAGGAGGTCTATCAAACCAGGATGTTAGAAAAGTGGTTCGAGAGGGTGTTCAGGGAACTCCTTCCAAAGAAGAGATAGAAGATATAGTACATCACGGCCTGAAAGGAAATGAGGGCAGAAAGAACGTATCTGTTAATGTTGAGATTGTAGAGGAGCCACTAGATTATGCCAGTGATGAAAGGACTGATTTTTCAACACCTTTTGAAGTAGAGGAAGTGGAAGATACCTTCCCTGAGAGAGAGAGGCATTATGGTGAAGAGGAACAAAACATAACATTCACTTATGAAGATGTTAAAAAGAAGAAACAACGCCATGAGAGTTTCACTCATGTGGAAGAAGTAACTGAAGAAGATGACTCACCGATTGAACAAAAATATTTTGTATCTGTTCCTGATGATCATCCTATCGTTAATGAAAAAGATGATGACTCAGTATATGGGCAAATTCATATAGAAGAAGAATCAACTATTAAATATTCTTGGCAAGATGAGTTTTTGCAAGGCACACAGAGTAAGAGAGATGAAGGTGTAAGCTCTCCAGAAGAAACGTATCAAGTGGTAGGGGAGGAAGCAAGTGCACATATTTTAAAAGAGAATCCTGAAGCTGAAACATCCCATGTTGAATCCATTGTTATTGAAAAAGAAATTAAAATTCCCCATGAATTTCAGACTTCAATAAAAGGGCTTTTATCAAAGGAAACGAAGGACCCTAAACATCAGTTGAAGGAAGCTTTGGAGCAATTGGAGGGCAGTCTCCCAGAAAGTGTGAAAGAGGAGCTGTCTGCATTAACAAAAGAAAATCAAGCTGACTCTAGTAGTTTAGAATTTGATATCAAAAAGGTTGATCAAACGGAGGAGGGTGGCTCAGTGACAATTGTTGCTGAAGTCAATCTGTCACAGACTCTTAATACTGATGAATTTGATGTAGCTCAGCTTGGTGGAGTAATTGCAAGTGAGAAGGAGAAGGCAACATTGCACACTTGGAGAAAAGAGAGATCGGAGAGAACTGTTGATGGTGAAAGTAATATAGAAGTAGATGTTTCTTCCCACAGTGATAAATACACTCCTTTCACTGATCAAGAAATCTATAACTCATCCACATTGAGGAGGACTGGTAGTGCAGGGTATCGTACCACTGAAGAAGTTATTTATGACGGTTCAGTTTTGGAAACTGCAGATTTTGGGGAAGTCTCTCACTCACAACAATCAACTGATGAGACCAAATCCATAAGACATATTAAGGTTGGTCCAGCAGAAGTTCAGAGATTTGAGCAGATCGTGTATGAAGGCCCTGGTTCTGAAACGCTAGAGGTCAGTGCCACAGAAGATCTTGTTGAGACAGAAGGACTGTCAGAGTTTAGCCGATCTGTGAGGCATTTTAAACTGGGTCCTAGAGAAATTCAAACCACAGAAGAAGTAATTTATACAGGCCCTATTACTACCACTGCAGAAGAGATTGATTCTGGAAATCTTTCTCAGAAGTTTTCAACAGACTTCAACAGGTCCACAAGGCATGTCACAGTAGGATCAAGGCAAGTAACTGAAGAAGTCTCTTATGAAGGGCCTGTTTCAGACTCTCTGGAGCTCAACAGCTCAGGTAACCTTTCTCAGACAGAAGGGTCTGTGGATGCCAGCAGATCAATAAGGCACTTCAGATTAGGTCCTAAAGAGGTTCATACTGAGCAAGTTATCTTTGAAGGACCAATCTCCGGTAAATTGGAGGTCAGTGACACTAGAGACTTCTCACAGACAGAAAGTTCAGTCCGACACATTCAGTTGGGTCCCCAAGAGTTTATGACAGCTGAAAAAATCATCTACCAGGGGCCTGTCTCTGAGCATACAGAAATCAGTGAACTGGAAGACCAGACTCTTTCAGAAGGCTCAATAAAGCATTTCAGAATAGGTCAAGTGGGAGTTAAAACCACTGAACAAATTGTGTATCACGGCTCCCTTTCTGAAACTCCAGAGCTCATTAACAAAGGAGGACATCTTTCAGAGAATGAAGGAAGCTCAGATATCAGTAGATCTTTCAGGCACGTCAAAATAAGTCCTGTAGAAACTCATGCTGAGCAAATAATCTTTACAAGACCTACCTCTGAAACACTGGAAGATCTTTCACAAACAGAAGAGTCATCTGAGAGCACTAGGTCTGTAAAGCACATTAAAGTAGGATCCAAGGAAACATCTTTTACTTTTCAAATGGATGTTTCCAATATGGGTGGAATATCCACAGTAAAAAGTGGAGAACAAGCAACAATGCTCATTTCTAATAAGCAAGACCCTTCTGTTAGTCAGTCACAGATTGTAGTTGGAAGTGACCAGACTGTAGAAAACGAAAATGAAAGAGGCTATGTTCTTTCCAGCTTTTCTCAAGATCATGGTGAAAAGGTAGTGGAAAAGTCCTTTTTTGATCAAACTGTACAGTTGCAAAGAATGGTAGACCAAAGATCAGTTATTTCTGATGAAAAGAAAGTTGCTCTTCTCTATCTGGACCATGAGGAGGAAGATGATGATGATAATGATGGACAGTGGTTCTGAAAGGACTCTTTAATCAAGTCTACTTAGAAATTTGTTTATACAGATTTTTGATTATCCTTTTTTTTTTTTTTTTAAAGAGAAAAAAAGGGATGGGGAAACACCCGTACTATTTAGATAATTAATAGTGGACTGAGAAGTATTGAATCTAAGCCTCTACCTATTCAGCACACTTTTTACTTTATTGGAAATTTTATTTTTGGGAGAAATCATGCTATTACTATGTTTTTCCTCAGAGACCTGTGTCCAATAATTTCAGATTTTTCCACCCACAGAGGCGGGAATTTGCTACTGGGGAGTTCAAAGGATTATATTTTTTGGTTTTTTTATATAACAGGTCAATTAATAAGTGTGTGGTTGAATAGGACTTTTCCGTTTTGTTGGGTTTTTTTTAAATACTGTATTGTACTTGGTTACTAAAATATTCAACAATTCTGTTTAAATCTCAAGCTACTAACCACAAATATAACAGAATATAAGACTAATAAGAGTGGCAGGTAGCTGATTTTCAGTTCCATTTCTGCGTACTTATATGCAATACCTAATGAAAACATTTTAAGATACAGTTATTACAGCTGTATAAAAGAAATACAATTCTGTAGGATCAAACTAAGCATGAAAGAATTGACAAAAATTATATTATTGATATAGCTAGAATGCAGTGCAAAAAAGAAAAAGAACACTGAAGCAAGAATTTCTCACAGTATTCAGAATGAGAAATAGTGATTTTTGTGGTTAGACAGTAGTATGTTTAATATCTTTCACAAGAAAACAAGTAGGTTGGATATTATTTCCACTGAAGGAAGGAGAACTCTTTACAGCTTCAGTTGCTGTAACTTATTTTGCAGTATATGGGTTATCTTGATACTAGGTATTGCTAAAGGTAAGTGTGAAGTGTCAAACATCACATAATGCCTAATTTCTTAATATAGTGAAATTAGCTAATACGTGTTCTATTCTGAAGAAAACTTGTAAAAATGGCATTGATGACACTTATGATCATTGTGTGTCAAGTAATTTCCAGATAAACCTTTCTTTGTTTACAAATGAGAAGATGCCCTTTTCAATTACTAGCCCTGCAAACCCAACCTGAGATTTGAATTTTCCTGGTCTTTTTTTTTTCCTTCTTTTTTTCTGGTTGTAACATTTGCCTCAGGACAACATTGGTTTCTACTTAAATCATTTGAAAATAAGCTAATTTCACTTGGATTGCACATTGGTTAAATGAAGGACATAATTTAACTTTACAATTATAATTCAGTGACCTAAAGTCAGAAGCCAGCACCTGTAACTGTACTAAACTCTGCAGTGCTAGCAGAAGCAAAAATAGCAGCCAAAATATTTTTGTCACTGGGGTAAGAAGATACCATACCGGACACATATGAGAAATGAGATACACAAATGAGAAGCTGCTATTTTTACATGCACACACACACACACGCACACACATTCACTCACTCACTCTCACACCTCTGCAGAGTAGAAACACACCTGTACCCAGACAGCTGTATTGTGCCAGTCTGGTGGTCTCCGACTCAGAATTTTTTCCTGTGGTTATGTAAGCATAGTTTTGTGTATGCTAATCCAGATTAGAATCCAGTTAAACTCTCTTAGTCTGGCATGGCTAGTCACTCTTCAGATTTCTGAGCATTAACAGACGCTAGATTTTTCAAAACTGACTGCTACTTTATAATATTGAATGTAAATGCAAAGCTAAAGAGAAGCTCCATGCTGACTGACATATCATGCTGTTTCAGATCTGGGACAGTTTAATTGTTGCGTGCCTTAGTTACTAAGTTTGAAACTGTACAGAGCTATTAATGTTCCAAAGATTAACTCTTGAGGTTTGTCTGCACTGCAAAATTTTCTGTACTTTTTCCTCATTTCCTATAAATGTGAGTACCAGTGTAGATCAGGATTGGATATTTTTCGATCATGTACTATGAAATCATTTGTTGAAATTGGAAGTGTAACCAACAGCTGGAAAATGAATAGGAAACTGAGTTGTGTAGAAGCACTAAAGTCATGTATGCTAAGCTTATTTATACTGTTCACTGTGTAATGGATAATAATATTTTTTTTAAAATTATTCATATGTGCTCAGAAAATATCTTGTGCTTCCATTTACAGATGGGGTGTTGTTAACTGTAATACTTCTAATATCATCCTATACTTTTGTTTCCTTAGCTGACCATATGATTTTAAAGATGGTAACATCTCTGTGTTTATTTTAATAATTGTGTATAAGCCAGGATTTTCCAGCTAGATGCCTAACTGCAAGCAATCAGATTCTGTATTTCAGGTATTAAATAACTGCATAAAGGAAGAAGTCATGTCTATAATAGGCAGCACAGTGAAAAAAATAATCTGTGCTCGTGTTCTTGAAGTTTTATTCTAAGTTGAAACTTAATCATTCTCTGTGAAATAGATAAAAGAATACCTGCAGAAAAGGTATTTTGTAACCAACAAAAAGCTTACAAGGTCAAACACGTTTATTGATACCTTGTGGAATCTTTGACAGACATGCTCCTCAGGAACAACTATACCAATACTCTTATGTTTATCTTCACCTGCTCAGAGGATTATAAGGTCAGATGAAGGAATAAACCAGTAAGGAGCAAGTGAATCATAAAGTGCAGATGGCATTAGCATTGAAGGAGGAAAAAAACCCCATTGTTTCCACTGAGGCAACAACAGCTCTTTAAAAATTCCTTTACATATCACTGTCAGATGTAGTAGGTTATACCAAGATCCATTTCTATTTTGATTGTCTGGAGGGAAAAATGTCTTCCGTGTATTTTCTTTAGTTCTATTTAAGATCAGGATTTTACTCAGCTGTTGCAAAGTTCATTTATTGTAGGGAACTGGAAATGTGCATTAGCGTAACACTTAAATATATGCACAGTCCCTTTGCATAAATACTTTCAGGCTCTGAAAACAAAGGTATCTCATGTAAAAAGCCTTTGAGTTTTAAAATTATTTGTGTAAGCAGCCCATTTTCCATTTAGTTCTCATTAACCTGAGACATTTTGACATAACGATAGCTTTTGGGTAATACTACCTTCAGGCAACAAATTGTACTTAGGTGGACGGTGGCATCCTGAAAGCCTAATAGTTGCATATGCAGAGTCAGGGCCATAGGTACATGCATTACTAGTAAGAGCAAATATAACCTACTGTCTGATGTACTAACTCACCCTGTATGGTCACTTTCTGCATAAGTATTTTAACCTGTGGCTGAAAGGATTGGTGGTATAACCTCGGTCAGCATGCACTTCTGAAGCTTACTTATATAAGTTGTGCTTTTCATTAAATACAAATAAGAACTTTACTGCTGAGTTTGGATTAAACAAAATGCTTTTAAAATATCATTAGTAATTTGGTGGGTAAAAACTATGTATTTATATGCTGATTTAGATCAGAAGTGGGACACAGTTTTCCAAATGTGTAAACCACTGGTCTAAAAAGCAAATATAACATAGAATATAAAGAAAGATGTGCGAGAGACCTAGAACTCTGTATTGACAAATGTTTGTGAATAGCAGGTGTTTAAAAAGACGGTAAGAATGTTGAAACTAGGTTTGTTGATGTCAGCTGTGTGAAACTTTGCAGGCAGCTTGTGTTTTGGTCATTTGCAATGAAACTGCATTTTTGTGGTGGTATAAGCTTTGTGATTTTACACTTTTTCACTCTTGAGTATTAAACAATCAAAATCAATGCAGATGTTTCTCTTTCTTCCTGTCTGATGTTTTTAAGATTGCATTGTGAAAGAAAAAGGACTTCACGTCTATAAATACCTCGCTCTAAGGCCTCTCAGACTGATGAGTTAATTTTGGTTCAAAGAATGAACGTAATTTCTCATTCCAGCAAAGGCGTACCTCTTTCACATTGATCATAGAAATGACGGCAAAACATAGCATATTCTTTATTGCAACTACACACAACATGGGGGGACAAGCAGTGGTTCTTGAGTCCAACAGCAGGTAGTGGGAGAGGCAGAGTATAAAATAACACAGAAGTCGGAACTCCTGGAGTTGCCAGCATCATAGTCTTCCTTGGATCCTGGGACTTGACCAAGGTAAGTCTTAACTTTTACTCTTTTCTAGCAATGACAACCTTTTTATGCAAGTATAGACCTTTAATGGAAAAGGATGTTTTTTAAAATGGTATCTCTCTATGCTGTGAAATTTATTCTTCTCTTTAGCCACATACTTTATTTGTAATGAAGGAAGTATCATGCCTTTAACCCATTTTTCTGTTGATTAAAGAAATGGATCATAATGAGTTTTTTGTGTGAAAAACAGATTTTCTAAAGAGATCACCCTTTCTTAATACACTGAGAAAAACCACATGGTTCTCCATTTCTTGCAAAACAGGGAAAAACAGTATCTGAAGCTACTGAGAAATCACAGCATATTCTGAAGATGATTAAATGATTAGCAAAATAGTTTCTACTGAAACTGGTCTCTGGCAGAAAAACACGTTTTCAGCCTTCATCTACTAAGTTAAGTAGTATTGCTGTTTACACTGTCAATGGGAAAGATCTGCTTTCTCTGAAACATGAAGCGTGTCTCTGAATAGTAAGGAATGGGACTCAGTGGGTTGGTGTTTAATACACTGTTTAAGATTGTTTTTCAGTTTCCTGGCATTTTAAAGATGCAATGAAAATATGGGTGTCTCTTGATATTAAATTCTAGAAAGGAGTGCTTAAATGGGGGAAAAAAGGGTATTTATTCATACTCCAAATTTAAATAGTTTCAAAGGTAAAACTGTATTTTCCTGACAAATCCTTGCAACCAAATGTAAGCAAAATAACAAGCAACATGCCCAAGAAACAAGGAAAATCTTTCCTTCAGCTAGTAAAAACTGTGTTTTGAAAGATGCCATCTCTAGCTATTGGGCTATCACAAGCCATTGTCGTGGTTTTGGTTTTCATTTCCAAATCATGATGTGAGGTTGGTGTGGCAGGAATTTACAGCTGGAATCAAGCCTACTTTGCTCAACTACAGATCCCTTTTTCAGGTGAGAAAGAGTTAAGAGATGCTGAACCCTAATACTAGGTAGAATTTCCTTCAGGTTTTATAGACCTGAAAGGAAAAGCAATATACTTTAACCAAAATGTCTCTGACAGGCTAAAATTTCTACTTTCCTTTTACTTCTGTAATTCATTCTCCAGTGAAAAAGTTACCTTGGGTAGACTAGAAAACTAAAATATAGATCTGTACAAGTTAATAAGTTGATTTGTAATCCACAAGCAGATACAGCTGCCTGAATTTTGTTTTTCTTTTACTACTTTTGTGCTGAATTTCAGTCCGTTTATTTAACTAAGGAAAATAAAAGACAGTGACTAATATTCTGAAAAGACAGAGTGTAGGAAATACAATTTATTTTATATACAGGAATATTTTATTCCTGTACTCATCTGTATAACCAATGTATCCTCAAGCAATTTTCTTTTTTTAGTATTTAATGTGAAGAAGGAACACTGGGTCTTCATGGATAGGAGAAATTGAATAAATTCATTCATCTTTGTTAAGGACGAGAAGCTTGTCATACTGTCCTTGTTTCCTTATAGTAAAGTTGTACTTTGGGACAATAGTCTGAGAGAGACTTGTGGCAGGCTGATGTTTCAGTGTGTTGATCTATCTTATTTGATCTTTGTTTTGTCAGCTTTTTTTGTGGCCCTGGAAAACAGGCAGGGAGATACAGCTTATAGTTTATTATCAGGTCAACATTGTTTGCCATTTTGTGTTGCGGAGGGTGTATGCCTGCAAGATACCAAGCTATTTCTTACAACTCTGTAAAAAGGCAAATTCTATTTGTAATTGGAAACTGCTGCTTTCAGTTGGTTGATTTTTCTCATATTTTCGGGTTTACTTTTAGTTAATGTTATTGCATCATCCTGTGAAAACAATGAGATGCTGTATGACCACCTCTATCACACAGCGGAGTTAACGAAGAGAATTATTGATTTGCTTTCTATGAGTTAGGTATAAAATTGAAGGTGAATGATATTCTCTTCTTAATTTTCACTTGCTGCTTTGATTGATCAAGAGGGGTGATGGTGGCACATTATCAAATCTCTTCAGGCAGTGGCTGTTAAATGAGTGACACATCTGACATTTAGTGGAGGAAAAAGTCTGAAGAGTTAGCTATCTGAACTGCTGCCCTGGGAACTTTCCAACAGTTTGACTCATCTGTCTTTTCCAACAGGCATTTATGTGACTCTTGTGCCTGAACATCTCTGAGAAGTGCAAGGAACATAGATTCTAACGATGCAAAAAGATGCTCAGCGAAGAAGAGATCTAATTAAAAACTCACTCTGAATATGCCAACAATTTCTTGAATTGCTATAAATCATTTTTTTATTGTGGGTGCCAAATAAGATTTGCAAGTGAAGGCAGTACAACGTATAATTCAACGATACACATTTCTTAGACTCTCATTGGAGTAAACTGATAAAGAGACAACTTGAATACATCTATTTTCCACTAGTATATACAGATGCATTGAAAAATGCTGTTACTCTGACTAATACAGTTAGCCCTGTGACAGTCTAATTAAGTAAGAATATGGTTAATTTCATTAAACCTCTAAGCTTTCTTAAAAGCATTGCCTCTGGAGCTGTGCCTTGAGGCAGGAGAGTGATTAAGGTAACTTTATATTTGCTATCGTATTACTGGGAAGTAAAGTATATTTGTTGTAGATGACTTTGACTACACAATGGGTGAGCATTTACATGAATACTGCTTGTTACTTAGCTATCAGTGATAATGCAGACTAGGTTCTGTTCAGCCAGGGGTTTTGGTGAGAGCTTGACCCTGAAGGTTTATATATTTTGGTCCAGGCAAAGGTGGTTGCTTTTATAGCACAACCCTAGAAATTTGCAATAGGATTTTTTTAAAGCAAGTACTCGGAAATCCTTGGATTACCAACCAAAGCCAGGAAAGAACACCCTGAAAATGAGTAAGTTACAGTATTACTTACTACCATGTTTTTGTTTTTCCTTTGAACCTATAAGCTGATATTTTTCTTTTCCCTCCTTTATCACGGCAGTTTTATGCAACCAAAGAATGTTTAGAGGAAATAAATAATCTGGGGTCACAATATTAGTTCTTACGGAGTTGAGGGGTGAGAAAGGGTTTTGAGGCTCAATGTTTTAAGACTGTATTTACTAAATCTGAAAGTAAAGATTGTAGGGGAAAAAAAACAAAACCAAAACCTTTCCAGATCAACTTATACAGTTAGAAAAGAAAACAAATGTTTTCAGGTGCATAGTTCTTGTCTGTGTTTGGGAGACTGATAATATTATTTATTCTCACTTATGTGATACTTTCCAGTTGAATGCAGCATGTGCTGGGTATTATACCCAGAGACAAAGATAACGTGGTGCTATTTATGCAGAGCCTGCTTCATCCAAATTTTCAGCAAATAGTACAAGAAATTACTTTTTAATAAGTAGTTTTATTGCTTTTAAATGCAATGCTAGAAAGTATTAACCTTTAATTTTGTTGTTATCATTTAGATACAAAGTGGTGAGTTTCCAGAGATCCATCTTCCAAATGCCAGTGATATTTCATGTAAAGGTAGATCTTGTTCCTGTAGTGGGAGGAAATCTGAATGCTTTCAGCCTGCTAGCTCTAAATGTCAAGAATTAATTTCAACACTCAGTATATTTAAAATAAATTATTTACCAGCACCTCCACAAACTTTGAGTGGCAGTACCTGAGAGATGGACATTAATATGTGACAACTAGTACTCCATCTGAAAAATCAGATGGTTTTTATCATCTGACTGACTGTTCATGGTATAATATACATTTAAGGATCCTGCAGTGGTTTGGAGAGAGAGAAAGCAGAAAGAGGAAAAGGAGACTGAAAATTGTTCTGTAGCATATTTTTACAGTACTACCAGAGGATATGCATATCCCCCTCCCTGTGAATCCTCCTCTAATAAAATAGTCAGAATCCCAGATTAGGTGAGTCAATTGAAAAGCTGTGACTTTTTCAATTTGGTATTTGAAGCTACTCCTCTAATTCAGCACTAGGAAGTGGTACACTATACACAGCCCAGGTACTTCATAGTTGATATACAGTAACAGAATAGAATAATCTACAATAGTAGACTGTATGCAGCAAAACTTCAGATAATTATAAGGTGATGCACAGACATCAGTCTTTGCTAAACATCAGTGTTTCTTTGAAGGGAGGAAGAGTTAAAAGTTTAGAATTCCTAAACCTAAGAACTAACAATGTTACAAAGATGCTTTTCTGGTAGGTAAGTTGTACCTTTGCAGTATTTATTTATTCTAGAAGATTCCATCTCACTGCACAGTAACTAATTTGATCAGTTGGATAGTGGGTAATCTGTCCTTTCCTTGTGTGAGAAAGTAATTACATACAACATACACCATCAGTGGGTATTTTTTATGTATTATGTATATAAAATCCATTTTCTGAAGCCTCAATAAAAATCCTAGCTTTATATAGATTTTTAGACAATTTGTATTGCTGGGAGGGGAAAAGAAAAATGTGGTGGGGGGAGAAGACTTTGACACATTTTTGTATCAGTCTCCAAATTAAGCTCTGTGGAAAGATCACAATTTTTTAGGTAGGCAGGTTCTTTGAGCTAAGCATTGATTAAAGCTGCTTACTGCTAAAGCTCCAGTCTCAACTTCCAATTTGCTTTTTATACTGAAGAGTCAGACTATTTGGAACACACAAGCCTACATCTGGAAAAACTTACATTGAAATGGTTCCCAAACAGCTATGCTGGAAACTACCCCTGCAGCTGCTGTTATAGTGCAGAATGGACAGTTAAAATAGTCCACAAAAACAGCCTCTGCTAAGAGACCACTGGCCTCGCTTTTTGAATCTTGAATCAGGCAACTTTTGTGGCTTGGATTCAGCTTTACAAGTTTTGTCTTTTTGTTAGATGTTGCTACTCTGCATTAGATTAGTTATTACAAAGGAACAATTTGCACAGTTGTCACTGAAAAAAATCTTTCTCTAAAAAGTTTAATGCATTTCTTCCAGTTAGCACAAGTAACAGCACATTACTGTGTAGAAGAGTAGAATTTTGCTGCAGAAGGAAAAGATCAGCTTCTGACCAATGTAACGTGAAAAATATTATTAGTGTTCTGTATTCTTTTTTAAAAATGAAGTGAGCCATAGTGTATCTTAGACTGCTATAGGTGCTTTTGAAATAAAGTAAAAGACTGCAATTTCAAAAAATCCAACAAGCTACTTTCATTTTTTTCCTAGGAAATGTTTGTTAACAAGTTATTGTTACTTTGAATACTGAATTTACTAAAGACAGGAAGGTGAGCAGGCTAATTTCTTGCTTTCTTTTAAAGAAAGAAAATAAAATATAACACATTATATTAGTTCCTTAAAGGGAAATATAACACAGCTCAATTTTTCTTTAATAACTAACTGTACATCTTATTTTGCACCATGATTCAATTAACAGTAAATAACATAGCAATAGGTTAAACTGGTGTTAGAAAATCTAAACTGGAGATCTGCTGTTTATTCTATGTGACACCAAATATGGTTTTGCTTACTTGTAGCTGAAAATAGATTAATCTTATCTGAAGCATGGGAATTTACTTTAACTGTACATTAACACTAGGGAAAAACAAAAAGATAAGTAAAACTTGTGCTAGCATTCCAAAGTGGATATAATTCTCTGTCAGAACAAAAACATAGTGCTCTATAATAAATGTATTAGTTTTCCCTTTTCTGGAAACTTACAAAGGACATGCTCCTTATTAAAATCACTCCACTGACTTGCTAAATTAAAGTAAAATTGTTTCATGTAAACCAGTTGCTTGCAGGCCATTCAATATATTGATGGCTTACTGATTGCTCTCTTATCAAGCACAAATGCATTTCAGCTGGAAGGAGAAGAAAAAGCATGTTTCTTGGCAATTATTTGAATATGGTGTGATTTGCAAAGAATGGCTGATAGTTGGGCCCTGATCCTGCATCATTAAAGTAAATAGTAAGTGGGATGTTAACTTCATGCAAGGGATGATCAAACCCATAGCAATGCAACCTGGCAACTCCCTTTTAGCACTTGTTTTCACAGCAATAAGATTGAAAAGATTATTTTTGGAAAGCAAAGCAGCGGCAGCCCCTCTTCTTTTATCTTGAAGCAGAGCAAATATTTTGTGATATCATAAATAAAACGCTTCCTGCTGGTAAGAGCAGAGGGGAGGAACCTCCCATTATCAGTGCCTATGAACAACCAGCCAAATTCCCAAGAGTATGAGGGCTGAGGCAGATGGGGAGATTATTGCCCCCAGTTATCTGCCAACAATTAGCTAGCACTGTATCAAGGACAACAGAAGGGGACAAGTTCTTCAGCTTCTACAGTTCAGAGACATGAGCGTCAGCTTAGACTGAATTAGATAATGGTTAAATTTCTACTTAAACCATATAGCTGGCTACAAGTTCTGGATCTAAGCAGATGAACAGCCTTCTATGCTGCTCTGGCAGGAACCTGGTGTCTCTTAGTCCTGTATTCTGATGTTCTAACTGATGCCTGCCTGTTGCCACAATGCCATGATTCACAGCAGGGGAAAGTAGGGAAGTTAGCAGAGTTCATGATGAAGTCCAGTGTCCCTCATGGAGAAAAGTACCTGCCTCTTACTACAGCAAAGTTTTCAAAAGTGCTGACAGAATAAGAAATAAGTTCGATACAGGTTAATATTAGATGGCAGAGCTGAAAAGTGTAACTTCTTCCATGAGTTATGGAATGCAGATGCCAGCGTCACATTCTCCAGCAAAATCATTCAGCAGCAACTACAAATATGGGATTTATCTTCACTGCTGGCTTTTGCACTTCCCTACTTCTGTGGATGATTTGGATGAGCCAAGTTCCTGTTACTGAGATGAAGAACCCTGTTCGTTACAAAGAGTCAGCCAGAATAAGATCTGCCAGGGTATAAATTGCCTATCTGAAAAGCATCTTTATAACATTGCCAACTCTTAAGCTAATGGTTGTACCTACTTAGGTTTCATGTGTGCTGTATTTGTGTGCCCTTTTACCCATTCTGTCACTTCTAGGCGCCCCTCTGTCTTGGTTACTTCTGGGCTAAGATTCCTGTATGTAACCATTTTAATTCCTACAAAATCCAAATTTTTTCTGTATGTGGCCTAATCTTAAACTGCTCTTAGTTAAGATGGGATACAAGTGCCTAAACTGTATGTGTAAGATAACATCAGGTGTTGCCACCTGAATTTCTTTATCTTAACACAGGGGAGCCATTAAAAAAAAACAAAACAAACCACAAAAAACCCAAACAACCAAAAGGTTACTTTCTGGGATTTAACTAAGAAAGGCAATAGTTTCCCGTGTTTCTGCCAACTTGCTTTTGCAAACTGCCTCATTCAAAGCTTTCTGAATAGAGTGGAGATCTTGCCATTATCTTCCATGAGTTTTAGTTTCATATTGTAATTATTATCCTTAAATGTAATCCAAATGTCTTTATCAGAATTTTTGTCTGTAAAGCCTGTTGATTCACTGTGCTAATACTTGCAAAATCCAGAATGTGGAAAAATGCAAATAAGGTCTCTATTAGTAACAATAAAAGAAGAAAATTGTGGCTAACAGAGCAAATACATAGTTGTGAAAATTTTCCACTGTGGAAGTGCTCTCCTAGCACATTGAAAATCTGCACAATATATTCAAGAGCCTCCTTTTGTCCATGGCACTAGCATAGTAAGCCTGAAGTAACCCAATGCCTTCTGCTTTCATTAGCACATGAGATTGCTAACAGCACCAATATATGAGCAAACTAGTACTGAGGCACTGCAAATAAAATTCTTAACAATCATAACCTGATGTCAGTACTGGCTATGCAATTTAACTAATCTGGTGGGAGGAAGAAGACCAAATTATTATCTATGTTTCTCTTTTTCTTTGTCTTTTCTCTTTATTGCTGTTCATGGTAAGCTGAGGAAAATTATAGTATTCGATGGAAAGACTATAGCGAAAAAAAATACTGCTACTGGTGAACTATGTTAACAAGCAAAGACGCGCACGCTGTTGCATTTTTTGTTTTGAGGCTGTAAGAAAGAGACAGGAACAATCCTCAGTTTTAAAGCATTATTTTCCATATTACCTTCAGCTTCCTTGAAAGAATTCTGAAAGTGTTTTCCAGCCACCTAAGCAAAAGTTAAATGCAGTTTCCTGAATTCTATTAAAATGCATCCATTAGGAATTATCTAAGATACCACACCATACATCTTTAATGCTAATTTTTTTCCAAATACATTTTTCAGCAAACTTGTAGTAAAAAAAAATCCAATTCCAATAATTTAGTTTCTAATTTTATTTTGATTGCTTTGAATTTTATTTGAATTTTAATTGAATTGTAAATTTATACTTGAATTGTTAATTCAAATGTGATTTACAAGCAGCTTTACTAGGAATCTGACTGAAACATACTATAGGCCTTTATAACACTGAAAAATAAAGCAATTCGCTTTTCCTCAGTATAAATGGTATAAATTACCCATTTCAATAGAAAAAAAGAAAGTACACAGGTTTAGCTTTTAATAATAAATCTATAAATAAATAGTAAGAGGAACAAGTTAAGAACTACTTAATTTCTGAATATTTAATTAGTTCAAGGTGATAATGCAGAATTCTTTATTTGTACTAAAATGCTTTTGTCATGCTTCTTTAAAATGAGCTCAGGATGAAAAACCACGGAGTTATTGACTTCTTTCTGTTAAGTGAAAGAATCAGAGAAATTTCCCATATGAATTCGTTGGGGTTTTGCTCAATAATTGCCCCATTAAAGAACATGCTTTGGGGTTTTCCTTTCTGCTGTGCTGTCCCTGTGCCCTCAAAATCATGGATGTGTTATGTTTCCTCTCACATGTTAAATGCTTTCTTTACCTTTCAGGACACTTTAGACAGGCTTTTCACTTGCTTCCAGGGAAGGTTTAGGGCAGCAGATAGGTAATGACTGATCTTGTACACTTTGAAAGAGGTATGTGTAATTTCTGCACTTAGTTTGCTGAATTACAAACAAAACTATATTATTTATGCGTGTACATTTTATATCCTATTTTTCTAAGTGAAAATGAAGCTAAGAAACACTTAATTTGGTCCTGTTCAAAAGCAAATAACTGAATTGCTATTGCTTTCTGTGTTTGTGTTACTGAGTAGCATTAAATTGTGTTCTTGACTCCTAAGTTACCCAATATATATAGTCTTGTTTAGAGCATTAGCTCACTTTTGAAACCCTTGGCATTTGGGCCAGTCTGTAACTGGTACCTCAGTGGAAGCTATTTTAATCTTTCCTATGATGACTAGTCACTACCTGGTGAAGTTAAGGAGCTCTTTCTCTCATTTTATTCAGGCACTGTGCAAGTGGAAAGAAGTATTCCTCCTGCAGCTCGCTTATCGTTATCTCAATTCCATGAATGGCAATCCAGCTCCATGAAGAAGGGGGTAGCTGCTATTCCAATATACTCTGTAATGTTTGTTTATACATACAAATACATACATCAGGAGTGCCTTTCTAGTTTGTTGTACTCAAGCACATGCTATTTTAGGCTGACATTTTCCAACCAGGCCTGAGGGAGTTAGATGTCTAAATTAAACTCAGTTTGACTGATTTGGACATTGAACATCTCTGAACTAAAATCCTAGTGAGAGACAGTGGGCCTATGCTAAAATCCCATTATTAGCTCTTCAGTAATGCAAAAATGTACGTCTACATCTATTTTTTTCAACAAAATTGCTATATAATTGAATTGTGAATGCAAATATAGGACTTGAAGACTGGGATAATATTTTATTAAGTGAACATGCAAGATATATACCCTGAAAGTGAAGCTGCCATAGTGTCAATACTGAGCTATTCTGATTTGGAGATGATATAAGTACTTCTGTGGAAACTCTATACTCTTGTTGATTTAAATATATACGTATTTTATTGAGTGACAACCAAGTAATTCATTCTAGCTGGTACTCTCATGAAAAAGAATTTACATTTTTCACGCGTGACTTTTGATGGTACAGTTTAAATGTTGAAAACCAATGGCATTGAACACGATCCATGTTAAACCTCCAATCATTGCCTCAGGCTAGTATTATACGAATGGTATTTCTGGAGAGAAATGTGAACAAGAATTTGGGGTCTCACTTACTTATTATAAGCATTTTTAGCAAAAGGACATGGGTATTCTGAATCTCAGTTTAATCATCTCTCAAATGAGTTTTAAAAAACCCAACAGGCTTAATGAGGCATAGTACTGTTTATGAAACATTTTTAGATTGTCACATCAAAGGTGCCATAAAACTATAATACCATAGTTTATACAATAAATTGTAAGGAAAGTACTAATGTGTTTTGCATAGCGTAAGGGATGACATATATAAGCATGAAATATAAATTGGGAAATTTACAGCAAATGGAACTGATTCCAAAATAACTGTGAACATGGCCTAAATCTGCTATTGAAATTTGGTACAATTAGCCTTGTACTGAACTGTGACAACTGCAACCGGGGGAAGAACAGCAGAGTTAAAGAAACGTCTCTCTGCCTAGTGCCTGCTGTGTTGTGCAGACTCTGTATTCAAATGCTCTTTAAAGAACACAGTCTGGAAGGGGCTCAAGCATTGAAAAGCGAAGAGGGAAACAATTCCAAACAAGGCTGCCTGTGTGCAGCTCTGTTTCTGTATCACCCTTTGAAGGTTTACACTGAAGTACTTTTTGCCTCACAAGCTACTTCAGACTAATATCATTTATGGAAAGAGCTATAAACAAAAGGCAAATGTCTTGAATGCTTTTCAGTGCTACGGAGAAGTGTCATTATAGAAGTCTGATACCAGCTGACACTGGCCACCCTGGTAAGGCTGCCTCAGGTTATCATCATTTTGCAGGCCAGCATAGTAGAAAATAGCTACAAGATTGTAATTCCTTGACTTTCCCTCTCCAAATCAATTGTGCATCCAGTAGAGTGGTAATGAGAAAGACACCAAAATTTGTCTGATACAGCAGTTTCTGCAGCCATCTAAACCAGTATAAGCAGTTACCCAATACAGTCTGTAAAACTTGGAACTGGGAGAAAATGTAACTTATATTCTGAAGGCTTAGGGAAGATGATTATTTGTGGCCTGTATGTCTTTGGAGTATTAGAAAGTCTAATAAAAATAGTCGTAGTGATAACATGAGAACCTTGACAAATGACCTCAGAAGGGACCTGTATGCCCTTCTTGCATGCAGATCAGACAGCCACTACAAGCATATATAAGCACTGAAACTTCTTTTGAAATGAACTGAAATTTAGGATGGGTGAAGTTGCCAACATATTCAACCTAAATGTGCACTATCAATTTGGTTTCGGTGCAATTCAATTACAATTTCATAAGCCCTGAATGTTCTGAGAGCTGGTTTTCCTTGTGATGCCTTCTCATCAGCAATGTTAATTAAGAAAGTCAGGACATTCCTTTTAATGTCATCTACAATTGACTGCCTTTTGAAATTGATGAGAAAAGTCTTTGCAGAAAGTTCTCACCTCTGGGAATGATTGTTCAGAAGACTTCCGTGCTTCAGGACCTAGTCCAAAACATTTTTAATTTTTTCATCCTCTTTCTTCAATCAATCTAACAATAGGATGATCTGACTGTAGAAACTTTTCTGGCTGTAATAAGAGCAGCGGCTTTTCTTACCCTTTTAAGGAAGTTCTCTCTGTGGTCTCTAAGATTTGCAAATAGCTCCAGGAAATTAAAGCACTTAGAAATCTCAAGTGGACAATTTACATGCACAGTTGCAGTTTGCGAAAAGAGCTGACTAGTAATCTGTAGCTAGAATTTATATAGTATTGCAGTCATCAAATATTACTAACCTTCTAAGTTGCACTGGTGAATTTGCCTTCAGATTGTATGCCATTCTAAACTGTTTATCACTGTTTCCCCACTGGAGATTCAGTGCACCTGTACATTCCCAGCAGTGATAAGGTTCTAACCCAGGATTTATCTATATTTATATGTTAACCTGGAGCCCAAATTTTGATCACCACGCTGGCTATATATGGGTTTCTTCCTGCCTCTCCAGGGAGGGTTAGTCATGGAGGAGGAGCACTTGTACCCGAGCCCTATACTTAAGGGCTGTCTGGATGCCACTAGCTAGTGCTATACAGAGCCATCAGCAAGAGACCTCTTCTGAATATAATGCAGATAGAACCAATGGTAGATCTGCCAAGAGCTGCAGATTTGCTGGAACACACAGAAGTTGAAGGGGTATGGTGCTACCTGAGATGCCCCAGTTAAAAAAAACCAACAAACTACAGGAAAGCTCTAGTCTGCAATAGAAGATTACATACGAAAAATGAGGACAAAGATATTGCTGTTCTATTCACCATGAGCATGCGGCTGAATCAAGTCTATAGTACCCTGACATAATCAAAGCTCTTTTCTCTGCTGCAATGCTCCGCAAAAATTAAGAATTTTTTTGCTTAGAAGATGTTGCCATGGTTTCTTCCTAAGTTCTGGAAGCAAGAAAGCGTTATCTCCTAATAATCCAACTGTTAAGTGAAAATAAGAAGGAAAATATATAGAAAAGCACAAAGGAAATAAAATGTTGGCTAAAATACTGGTAAGATTAATGTAAACTTAGATATGATAGTAAGTTTGCTTTTCTGATTAGTTCGTATTTCTACTTCTGTAATTTCACTGGACTTGATATCTAAGCTTTTTGAAGACAGCTCATCTCTTCATTGAGGGATGGGAAAGAAGAACAGTCCAAGGGATTTAAAAACAGTGGGGAAAACACTTTTGTGTCATGAACAAAATGCTATAAGTTTACTTTATGTCCATCACACGGGTTGGGAAAGTCTAATACTGCTGGAAAGGGTTTTTTGTTTCCCTTCCATTTATTTTCCTTTTATAAACTTGCCATCCACAAATCTTTCATGGACTTCCTGTCTCTGGTCACTTGAAATAGTCTTTTAAAATATGCATGAAACTATTTCACTAGCAGCACTTTTAGAAACCAATGAAACACTGAGCATAAATCATTCTGTGAAAATACTATCTTCTACCCACACATTGCATTTGACTGATCTGCATGAACTGGATAGCTAATGCATGTAGGAAGGTTAAAGGATATGGGCCTGTCTTTATCTTTGAGTGGCCCCCTGTCTGCAGCAAATGTATTAGAAATATTCTAAAATAATTTACTCAGTTCTGCATAATCCCTGTTTTGCCTTGGTTCCTCCTTGAAACCAATTTCTAGTAAATAAGCATAGTTTCTTCCTCGCACTAACATTCACTGGACTTTGCTCTCATTGAACTTCCAGAGGTGAGAGTCTGTACAACCCCCTGGACATTTCATATTACTGCACTTAGAGTCATAATGTAGAACACAATATTATGAGTTCTCTGTATTGAGCTGAATTTCCGTTTTACTGAGTAATGTCTTCCCCGCCCCTCCCCCAAACAATCCTCCCCCATTCTAGCTTTGTATAAATAAAACCATAGAGAAATACTACTAGCTTTCGGGTAGTGCTGCAGTATTCTTCTGGCAATATTTGCATATTGTCAAGTTTTGTGCCACAGACAGAATTTAAGGTGCCAAGATAAAACTGAAAAATCCCAAGAAAAAAAAAATCAAATAGGACAACATGCTAGGCAGCTAAGCACCACACAGCCCCCACCTGCAGTGAGATGGGGAAAGAGGAAAGGAAGATTAAGAGCAAGCAAACTTGGGCGTCAAGATAAAAATTGTTTAATAAGTGAAGGAGAAGTGGAAGAAGAGAGAAAGCCATTGCACAGATTATTAATAAATGTGAAACACACCAAGCAAACCAAGTGGGTAAAGCCTCACTGGTATAAAGGACAGTGGCTGCAATATCAAGGTCACTCTGCTCTGAACCTGCCAAGGCCAGTGTCATTTGCTTACCATGGTGGAAGTAACAACTAGGGGGGCAGAGTGAGAAACAAAAGAGGCCTTGATGCTATGCAAACACTGTTCAGTAATAGCTAAAACATTAGTGTGTTATCAGTATTATCTTGGCCACAATTCTAAAACACAGCATAATTTGATCTGCTATGAAGAAAAATAATGCTATCTCAGCCACATCCAGTACACCTTCTAAATCTGCCAGATTCAAAAGTACTTTTAAACTAGTATACAAACTGTGCAAAAATACTCTTCTTCAAATATTAAAACTAAACAGTCCAACACTGCTCAAGAAGACGAAAGAAGGTACTTAATATGGAGCCACAATACTAAATTTAACAGAGTGCCTTACAACAAATGCTCATTGCTTGTTCTCTGAAAGACGATGCTTCTGCCTGAATAGTGCTGTCTATCATGGCATAACTTCCATCCTTACTGAACAAGGAAATTCCCCTTTATGTGCTACACCTTCTGTGGTTTTTGGAATCTTTCTAGCATGTATTGAACAAACTCAAACACTTTATGACAGCAGCAGAGGTCAGAACACTGAGACTCATTTAAGCACTTATGTTGTGATGCTTTTATGTACTTATCTTTGCTCCTTTCCCTTTTTGCTCTTATCTTTCAATATTACTGTTATGCATTGATCCTTGACTTTGTCCTTCAGCAAAGAAAAATATCTTTAATAGTTATCTCATGTCCTTTCAGTAAAGTCATAGAATCATAGAATTGTTTTGGTTGGAAGAGACCTTTAAGATCATCAAGTCCAACTGTTAACCTGACACTGCCAAGTTACCACTAAACTATGTCCCTCGGCACTACAACTACACATCTTTTAAATACCTCCAGAGATGGTGACTCAACCACTTCCCTGGGCAGCCTGTTCCAATGCCTGATAACCCTTTCAATGAAGAATTTTTTCCTAATATCGAATCTAAACCTCCCCTGGCACAACTTGAGACCACTTCCTCTGCTCCTATTGCCTGTTACTTGGGAGAAGAGACTGACCCCCACCTCGTTCCAACCTCCTTTCAGGTAGTTGTAGAGAGCGATAAGGTCTCCCCTCAGCCTCCTTTCCTCCAGGCTAAACAACCCCAATTCCCTCAGCCGCTCCTCATCAGATGGGTGCTCCAGACCCCTCACCAGCTCTGTTGCCCTTCTCTGGACTAGCTCCAGCACCTCAATGTCCCTCCTGCAGTGAGGGGGCCAAAACTGAACATAGTATTCGAGCTGCAGCCTTACCAGGGCTGAGTACAGTAGGACAATCACTTCCCTAGTCCTGCTGGCCACGCTATTTCTAATACAAGCCAGGATGCTATTGGCTGCCTTGGCCACCTGGGCACAATGCTGGCTCATGCTCAGATGGCTGTCGACCAACACCCCCAGGTCCTTTTCCTCCAGGCAGCTTTCCAGCCACTCTTCCCCACACCTGTAGCGCTGCATGGGGTTGTTGTGACCCAAGTGCAGGACCCGGCACTTGGCCTTGTTGAACCTCACATCATTGGCCTTGGCGCATCGATCCAGCCTGTCCAGATCCCTCTGTAGAGCCTTCCTATCCTCAAGCAGATCAACACTCCTGCCTAACTTGGTGTTGTCTGCAAATTTATTGAGGGTGCACTCGATCCCCTTGATCAGATCATTGATAAAGATATTAAACAGAACAGGCCCCAATACTGAAGCTTGGGGAACACCACTTGTGACTGGCCACCAATTGGATTTAACGTCATTCACCACAATATTTTGGGCCCACACATCTAGCCAGTTTTCTACCCAGCAAAGCATATGCCCATCTAAGCCATGAGCAGCCAGGAGAATGTTGTGGGAAACAGTGTCAAAAGCTTTACTAAAGTCTAGGTAGACAACATCCACAGCCTTTCCCTCATCCACTAAGTGCGTCACCTCGTCATAGAAGGCGGTCAGGTTACTCAAGCAGGACCTGCCATTCATAAGCTCATGCTGACCAGGCCTGATCACCTAGTTGTCCTGGATGTCCCACATGATGGCACTCAAGAGGATCTGCTCCATAACCTTCCCTGGCACCGAAGTCAGACTGACAGGCCTGTAATTCCCCAGATCCTCCTTGCGGCCCTTCTTGTAGATGGGTGTCACATTTGCTAGCCTCCTGTCAACACCAGTCCTTCCCTAAGGAACTGAAGGAAAAGGACTGGAGGTTTTTCAAACACAAAGGATTTGCCATTCACCCTGTATTGCTTTGAAAATCACAAATGTGTGGTGAAGAAGTCAGGGAGGGAACACCTGCAAATGGGAGTAGGAAAAAATTATTAGTTTCACTGACACAGTTTTCTCTGCATCAGGGATGGCCAAGTCATTGAGAGATGAGCCCCTTATTCAGCAAAATAAGACTTATCCTGTCATCAACCCATGCACACTTGACATATGCTATTAAATGTTGGCATACTGTACCACATAAATCTTCCATGGAAGTCTGCTTCTCCATTTCATAATATCAGAACATGTTATCAGTTTTCTCTCTTTCTCCACTTGTTGAAGGGTATATAAGGACTATTTAAACTGGTTTTTCAAAACATAAAGTAGAGGCCAAACTGTGGTGCATTTACCTACCTGTTTTCCAAATCCAGACTGATCTATTTCTCATCACACCGGCTATCTCAAGCTAGAATAAGGAAATAATTTCAATTAAAAAAAAAAAATCATAGCTGTTAGGATATAATGGATACAGGATACAGGATAAAACAACAACAACAAAATCCAAACCAAAACAAGGTTCATCTAAGCTACATGCATTCTTTAAACTTCTGTTAGTGTAAGCAATGCATTAGCAATCTGGTTTTAAAAAGGTACTGAGCTCTATCTAAGAAGTCTCCACCAGCCAAAGGCAGTCACTTTAAATTGCTAGCAGTAGCACACTTCTGGAGAGAGAGGCAGGAGATCACCTAGAATTGCTTTCACTCAAGCTAAACTGTCCACCCAGGAACAGATGAAGCAAACAAATTGCTTATATGAAATAGGTAGCACTGACTCTGAGCTGATACTAAACTAGGTATCATCAATATACTATCCGAGTTGCTATCTTTAGCATGTGGAATAGCGACAATTACTACCTTAGTCACTCTAACACCCCAACAGATAGATATTGCACAAGAACAATGGCACTAGTAGTTACTCAGGCCAAAATTATGACATGGGGAAAACATTACTTTCACTCTACCTAATTTCCAATCTCAGTTATGGCTACATTCGGTAGGAGACTATGTTATTATTCTTAATTTTCTAGCTCCTCTATGCTTGCCTGTATTTTCCTGTACATTGTTAAAGATATACACGTTAAAACATTTGTCATGTTTTATTGCAGAGTAAAATCTGGGAAGGTCAGGAGTGACATTACTTACTAGTCATCTCTAAGGACAGGATACATGCAGAGAATGCCCATTTTTCAAAACTATAAACCACAAAAAACTGTTCTGGTATAAATTTCTCC
This sequence comes from Charadrius vociferus, assembly GCF_000708025.1. Taxonomy (NCBI): domain Eukaryota; kingdom Metazoa; phylum Chordata; class Aves; order Charadriiformes; family Charadriidae; genus Charadrius; species Charadrius vociferus. The sequence goes on along the minus strand of NW_009646608.1, from coordinate 2,733,585 downwards.
TTTCATCTTAGATGTATAATATTGTTAAAAATTAAATGTAAAATATTAAATTCTTTTTTTTTTTCTTTTTTTTTTTCCTGATAGCAGTGTGCTAAGGCTGTCTATCCATAGACCCACACAATCACGGGACTGGAAGAAAATATTTTGCCAGAATTTGATGTTTCAGCCAAGGAAAGGATCTCACCCAGGCTGAAAGACCAGAGAGGGAAAGCCTCAGAGGCTTTATTAAATGCCATATCTACTCAGTGCAAAGCTGTTCTGCCCAGTCTATAACAAGGATTGATTAATGCCATAGCAATAACCCCATTAGTTATAATAGCAGCAAGAGCACTTTCCCCAGAAAGGAACTCTGGAGGCCAAGTGGCCCACCCTCACTGCTCAGAGTTAGATCAGGTTTCTCACTACCCTAATTTCCCTTATTTATAAATTATCTCTAAATTATAAGCAGAGGTGTGGAGATTGTCTATTTTAATGAACTACTACTCTGCAAAATCCTGTGTCTATAGCTTAGAAATAGAGTTCCCGTCAGATGGCTATTTAGCAGCCTGATCAAAGTGTTCAGGAACTGTAAGAGAACAGCAACAGAACTGATAAATCTAAAGCAAGCCTGTGTTTGTTTAACTACATACTTCTGCTTTTCCTGATTTTTACTTTCTTTTCCTAGATTATGTTAGCCTGCAGAACTTGGTCAGCTGTTCTTTACTTAAGCAAAGAAAAAAAAAGAGGTCATTTTCTATTCTTGTTTCCATAAGGTAATTGGAAGCTGCGAAAAGAGCAAACGATTAAATGAATAGTCCATTTGTTTGCTGGGCAGAATATTAAAGTCCTATAGTAGTAAGAGTACTTAAAAAAAAAAAAAAAGTAATGACATTATCTTGGAAGTTCTGTGTTCCAAAAGAACAACAAGAAGAGGAAACATGGTGTAGAAAATGAACAGATCTTCAACAGTGATGAAGTAATGAATGAAGCTGTAGCAGTTTCAAGTTTCTCTGGTATCTGATCAGTCTAAGGAACTATAAGAAAGTGACCAATACATAAACAGATTCCAAGATGCACTTGTCCTATTGCAAGCTGTCTTTCCTTTGTCTACAAATACTAAATTCCTCAAGTTAAAACTAAGTCTCTATTTACATCTTGATTCTTTGAAACATTTACAACCGTGATTAGTCTTCAATGTAGGGCAATCCTGCTCATGTACAACAAGATTATCGAATACTTGTGTGTTTAAGGTACTAAATACAAAACAGGTTTTTTGACTAATGCAAGGACTAAAAAATCTTTTAGAGGTGTTTATCACACACTTGAGAATGATAATAGAAACATACACAGAACCAATATATGCTCTAAAATATTTATATTCATAAATGTATTGGTAAACTCAGATCATTACTTATTTTGTTTCTTTTTCTCCAATGAAATAAAAGGAAAATTGCTTTTGACATTAAATGACAGATTGCAGCCCCGATTAAATTAGAAACATTATTTTCTTGCAACAAGATAACAAATAGGTGGGTCAAAACATATTTTTAATTAGTTTTCTTTCCTATTGTTTGAAGAGATCCTCAATAATTCACTGAGGAGACACTGGCTTACCGATCCACGAATTCAAGGCAGAGTAAAATGTGACAGAATGAAAAGTCCATCTATGAAAATTCCTTTTCAGTTGCACAAAAGGATTGCAGCATTGGTACACTGACAGGCATGTATTCTCTAGCAGCCAAATTTTCTAAGTGTTTTGTATGTGGTTGTCTGTCTGGCTTCTATTTTATGAAAGAAACAAATACTAAGTTAAGGATTTTAATAAAGTTGCAGCTATGCTTCTTTGGTATTCTGTATCGGTAGGGCTACCTCTAATTTGTAGCTCTGTGTATCTATGCAGTACCATTATAAAGGTGCAATCACTCACTAGAGAATAGCTGTTCCAAGTATATCAATATGTATTTAAGAAACTTGAACTCATTGAGCATGACTTCAATGCTAAAAGCACTAGGTCACTAAAAAGGTTTAATAGACCTAATTGCTTCACTGTCCCAGAATTAAGGGGTATTACTCCCCGGAAGTGAGTAAAAGGTACATGACTCTTTCCTATGCCGCTGGCAAAACCTGAAAAATAGTTTCAGTGTGAGGGTCTAGTTGTAGTCAGCTGAAATTACTCTGAGTCTCCATTTCTGATTTTTAATGGAGGCTAAATTAGCTCCTTTTGTCAGACAGAACATGTTAACCTGCTACAGACATATGGTCTGGAATAGCTCCTTAGGAGCAGAGCTGGTGCCAGACACAATGCCATATTGTCCGAAACACTCCTTACACCAAGCAAAATGGGAGCTGGTAGCTAGTATTATCCCACAATTTTATAATCTGGAAAAGTCTTTATCAACGTTGTATTGCAAATGTGACAAAACCAGGAAGGAGGTAAGAACTCGAAAAAAGTACATATGCTATGCAGTCACTACTGCAAAACTGTTAATTGACCACTACCTGAGAGCCTCCTCAAGCCCAATTATGTCTTGACTTTTGTAACCTGTTTTAGCTCAAATTTTGACTGTTAGACTTCTTAGTAACAAAGTGCTCAGGAATTCACATGAAAAATTTCTGAAAAGATACACAGAGCATAACAACAAAACAAATATATTTAACTGCTCTGGTTTGCTCTCGAAAACTAAAAAATCTGCATTTAACAGGAAGCAGTCTATTGAGTGTCTCCCCAGCACGTGGAACATCCAGGCATATATTCAAGCTATTCCCAGTGTGTTCAATAAAAAGAAAGGTCAGACCCCAGCTGTAACCAGAGGGATGGTTTACGTGAAAAGAAGAAACCCAGCAAGCTCTCTAAAAGCAAATCTCCCACTTGTCTCAGGAACAGAAGATTTCTATATCTGACTTCACTATAACAGGTTCCACAATATGCTTGCATAAATCAAAGACCTGTGTATACACCACACTTCCCCCCTTCACTATTTATATTCACTCGGAATGAAAAATAGCTTACCACCTGCCTCATTTCTATCACAATGTAACAGGCCAGAGGTAACACCCTTCCGATATGAATGGCAGAATAAAATCACAAAAAAGGTCACTCTTACACAACCAAGACATCTGGCACCTCACTTGGAACTCTTCCCTAAGAAATACAAACATCTCATAAATATATGAAAGTATGTTATTTTGAGTATGTGCATCATGTGTAACTAAAAACCAGGTGCAGCACACTTCCATTTCAAGCTTACATGTACTAACATTATGGAACTGTGTGGATAAGAGTATAAGGATTTAATATTTTATCAAAGGTTTTAAGTAAATTTATAGCAACAATGGAACTTTATTGATCATATGGAGTGTCTCTATAAAACACGACTTTGTTCCCACACACAGAAGAGCATGGAATTTCTCCCTCAGAAAAATATATGGCTAAGAAAGGAGAAAGAAAATGACATTAGGCAGTAATAGTCATACCAGATTAAAGAATTGGAGTAAGTTTGGTATCTGGAAGCAGGAACAGCTTCAGAATAAGCTTAAAACCCCTGTTTTCAGGTGAATAACAAATTTTGGTCTTACTAGATCGAATGAATCATTAACAATACTCAGGAATCTTTTGACAGTTATTGAAAATGCAGCAAATCTATGGGTTGAACTGAAGAGAACTGCAGTAAAGATGAAAAGAAAGCAGATCTTGGGCCAGGTAGAAAAACAAAGGAAAAAAACCCAACAACATACAGCCTCAATGTCAGCAGAGGGCAGTAGTAAAAAATAGTATTATTGAGGTCATATAAAAATAGACCAAAGAACATTTCATGCCATTTGCTACCTGAAACTAATAAACATCCATGTGCTGCCTAAATTTGCTATTTAAGTTTCACTACTTTTCTGGTTTAAAGTGAAGCAAAACTGGAGATAATACTCTAAGTGGCTTTAATTGAACCAAATCAGTCAAGTTTAAGGAGTTTCATAAAGTGAATTCCAGAAGATAAATAAAATTTTATTCATTAATGCATTTGTGACATACAGCAATGTTGATCAGTTGAAAAATAACACTTGCTTAATTTAAATTAATCTGAGAGCCTTGATTATCTTGTCAACAAGAGGTAACACAAAATAACTCCATATGAGTTACGTGCACCTCTAGCAGTCATTAAAGAAGGACTAATAACTGAATAAGCCATGGAGAGCTGGCTGATTTGTTACCTTTGTGGTGATCCCGTATTGAGATTTCCCGATGGAGCAGAAGAACTGTTGACTCTGCCTATTGTTACATTTGCTTAGCACATTAACAGAGGAATTTGGTTTCTGGGGCAGTCAGTGAGGTATTGTTCTTTTTCCAATTGAGATTAATTAGATCAGTGGGAATTTAGAATGAGCAGAGACTGCATCATCAGGGCCAAAATCCACTGCTCGCTTATTCTGTGTTAGGGTTGTTCCATTCAAATTGCAGTTTGTCCAAATTATTAGTACTCTCCATCACTTCTTAGAAAATCTATTCCACAACATAATCAATGTGATTACCATGAAATTCTCCTCAAAAAAGACGTTCAGCCCAAATTAGCAATAGACTTTTAAGAGCTTGCATTTTGAGCAATGCTGGTTTGAACTATACCAGGCAGTACAAGTAACTTTCTTCCAAATTAGCTTTTTCTTTAGCATTACAGTGCCATAGGAAAAGGAGTCAGTTAAAGTTTAACAACATCAATAACAAATAAACTGAAAATAAAAAGACTTAAGCCAAAGATGGATGATGACAAAACATTACATACAGGCAATGCTGGCACTTGGCACGCAGGAGCTCCATCTGCCTTCCAGTTTTTGGTACTGCTGCAGAAGCCAGAGTTTTAAGTAAAAGATTTATGGAATCAAAGTTAGCAGTACTGTGATGAGTCACTGTAACTTTATTCCACTCAAATAAGACAGCTTTGTCTCTACACCAAAATGACTAACTGGAAGTTAGGAAAGATCTTCTAAGAAGAGCCAGGACTTTCTGGAGAATGGATTCTTTATCAGTACCATAACATTTCAGTGAGTTTATTTCTTCCTGGTATGAGACACAAATCAAGGAATGTATGTGTAATGCAAAAAAAGGTCCTATGGAAAGAACATATCCTAAATTCTCAAAATTTATACCAATGGAGATCTTGTATCGTTGTGTATATAAAAGCTGTATATACTGAAAAAGCATTATGTAAGACATTGTAATGTGAAAACAAGGGTAAGTAGAATTCATTTATTTGAAATTCTAAAGCAAATTCTAGAATTCAAACTGAAAAAATTCTCAGTAGTGGCAATCACACCATAGCATATCTTGTTTCTCCAGTAAAGTAGGAAAGCATGCTTCTTAAATTCTCAGTTTGCAGAATCTGGTGATGACACAAGGCCCTTGGCTCTTGTTAGAAGAAAAATGTAAGTCAGTAGTCCTCAGAGATGAGGGAGAAAGCCACCCTCAGCGTCTGCAACAGCAGAAAAAAGAAATTGTATACTCAACTGCATGAGAACTTTCAAAATTCTGGGCAAAGTGCATTTTCTAGGGACAAGAAGAAGACAAAAGAACAGCACAAACCATTGAGCCCCCATACTGGAATCCTGCCACGTAAGAGAGTGCTCTGCCATTCTCCTAGACCATTTCAGACATCCCAGGCCCGTTAAGCAGATTCTTCTCCCATCTGACCATGGAAAAGATGTTCACTGGCTGTGAGACCTGGCAGATGTACCTGGCAGTCCACAGGGTCACTACTGCTTTCCATGCTTGTGCACGTCATATGCTAACACACTAGTACACGCCAACCCTTCAGCAAGCAGAAGCTAAAGGAAGCTGAAACTACGTCTGTTGATCACTGGATTGATCTGTTGATTCCTTGTGCCTAGAAGATTGCTCCAACCCACAGGACCTCCCTGTACCAGCTATAACTGCATGAGCTTGGTGTTTAGTGATGGATTTTTGCTTCACTATAATTTTCAGAGTACAGGGATGGCTGAGAAAGCCCATCTTTTACTGCTAGTTAATATACTAAAAAGCAAAGGTTAAATATATTTGTTAATTATCCAGTTTTAAAGGAGAAATACTCTTTGCCTGTCATGCATCAGTCACACTAAAGTTTTTTGTTACTAAAAACTGACCTTTAGATGCTCGGTGAATATTTTGATTATAATCCAAACTTACAAAGTCTAATTTAAAGCACATGATTCAATATAAGTGGTATCCACGGTACTGGGTGGAAAAGACTCACCCAGGATTATTAGGGAGAACCTCAGTGTTCAGAACTCAAATTCAAAAGCTCAGTAAGATATTTTAGATCTCCTAGTTCTGTGAAATTGAGAGCTAAGAATCTTGTCACAAAAATCCCAATAAAAGCGATTTCTTCATGTTTCATTTGGCAAAACAAAAGAAAGGGGTTGGTTGCATAAAGCTTTAGTATACAAAGATATTTCCAATTGCATCTTCCCAAAATTGTTGGTCTCAAATAGGTACCTTGTGTAATAAATCTGACAACATATCATCATCTGTTTTTATTCACACGACAGTCATCTGGCTTGTATAGGTTTGGCACAAACAAGGGATCACCAGTGGATCTGTGCCCATGTGCTCCAGTTACTGGATTTGTTCCAGTAAACCAACTGATGAAGGTGGGTCTTTAAGACACTGGCAACTGCAAACTAGTTAAATAGATCTACTCCTTCAAAGTTGCACTTCAAAACAAGTTTTATTAGTTTCTTCATGTAGGCACAGATAAGATCAGTCATCCTTCTGAGCCAGATGTAAATTTCAAGGCCCTCGGTTCCTTGCTCTCACAAGCATAGAATTAAGAATTAGACTAGGGTAAAGAAACACTAAAAATCTACTTAGCAAAGGACATCCTACTAGTCTCACTTGTTAGATGGGAAGGGCTTGGCAACTATGAGGCACGCACTCTCCTTAACAGAAGATCAGATTCCAATGTACCCTGCTCTGCTCATCATTTTTAGCTTTGTGACTACACAGGCAAGACTGTACACCTGTGCTGTGCAGGATCAGAGCTTCAGAGATCAGCTTTCACATCTGAGAGCGCAGCACTTTTTAGAAGCGCTGCACAGAATTTGATGACACAAGCCTGGGAGATCATGATGGCATTCGTCAAGGAAAAAAAACATCATAATCAGACTGAGCATGAATGAGTGTGACGATTGCAGGCTATGCAAGACAATAAAGAGAGAATCCTGAGTGACCGTTTCAGGAAGTAAGACACAAGATAAAGTTATGTGTGAACACTCAAATCACATTAGAAATTCTTGTGGATATCATAAAGCTATGAAGTAACTGGCACTTACCTCTATATAGCTGGTATGAACCTGATACAGCTCTGGAACAAGCAAGAAAAATATAATATAGTTGAGGTGGGTGAGGATGTTTGTCTTAGCGAAGAACAGCTCATCTCATTCTACAGACTCTTCAGCCAATTGAAAAAGAGTCTGGAGGGAATCACATGCATTACTCTATTACCAGTTGGGAGAAAACATTTTAAATACTGCTAGTAGGAACCCTCTCACTCCAAAACCAAAAGCGATTAAAAGAAGACTCTTTCAAATCCTTGCTTTACAAACTCCCCACTGAAATATTGACAGCTTTATATATACTATTAACATCTTCAATAGTTTCAGTGATCTTAAACTGCTCCTGCAGTTTACGCTGAATCCATGTGTATAGTATGTTTTATAACCACTGAAGGCACACCCTGAGAGCTGAATTTGTTTTGTGACAGAGCAGAACCAAAGACATTTTAGCACGGCTCTGATCTCTGTAGCCCCTCTGTTGGTGTGAGCAGAAAAGAAGAAAGCGACAAAATTTTTCTCTCAAAAATATCAGAGTGCAGTAATCTTATCTTGTCCCTGTTACTGTCTCAAAAAAATTGCCAACCAAAAAACCACAACCATTACAACCTATGTGTAAAGAAACACATTAAGTATCCCAGCTTTAAGAGCAGGTCTCCTGAGAAAAAAAGCTTCATCTTTCCTAGCTGTACCTTAGTGGAAGAAAGTAGGAACACAGTTTCTGTCCTGATCAATGACTTAATATCCTGGAGAAAATTTGGTTTGACACATCATTGAATTCCCTCTGAGGAATGTGTTGCCAACTATGCTCATATTCAGCTTCTACTTTGGTCTGAAGTGTGCTTAACTTCTAATTTCTCAGATATTTATAATGTGGGACTGCGGCAACATTAAGAAGTGTGATGCAGTTGCTGTTTTTAAAACCGTGGTGGTATACAAGCAGGCCACTTCCTGGAATTTAACATCCAGCTGAGAAAAACAGACAAGTGCTATCAACCACAGTAAGAAAAAATATATGCGGTATGACATGATAAATATGGAGGATGTTGAATTTTGAAGGGTAAATTATTTAATCTCAAATTATTTCAACAAAATCCAATCTATTTATCAGAAAAAACAACTCCAAAACACTGTAAGTGGCAAGTAAGACTGTGCAAGTGTACTTGTCAAAATCAATTATTGCCTTTCAAGTGTAGGAAAATGACAAATGAGCAATTAAGGATTGCTATTCTTTATTTAGAACTAAAGAAGAGAGAAATGAGTCTGCAAGAAAAAATCTTAAGCTTTTTCTGCACGTTGCCTTGCTTCAGGTGTAATTCCTGTGAATACATAGGAGAGAAGAAATGCCTTCTGCAAGGTATTAATCTTCTACATTCAGCTTCTTGGTTCTCCTGCAGACCTGCTATGCGAATCTTGTTAAGAAAAAGTTTATGTTAATTAGCCTGTGGGAACTAGAAAGAGATTTTTTTCTGTTGGGGTTCCTTTTTTAGGCAGCTGGTAGGGCTAATCTTCAGCAAAGAAGAACTTTTAATACCCAGTAATGTTAAATATTCAGAATATGAGGGAATTTGCTATCATGAAAGGATTTATGTATTGCATCATTGCAATGTGTGTGAATACACACGGATTTAAAACCAAATCAGGTGAACAGCGTGTAGGTAAGTTGAGCCTCCATGATTCCCTTACCTGTTTCAACAGGTCAACCATCATGGGTAAAAACAAACATAATGAGCATGTTGAGGGTGTACGCAGGATTGCCTAAGGGTCTCCAGTCTGCTGTTAACAAAGAAATAAAAGGCGGTGTTAGTTGCACCTAAATTTGGCTGGGAAGATAGCCTCTGGCCACTGAAACTACCTGCCAATGACATTCTCCTTCAAAAGCTGTCAAGCAGGGATAACTGTTGCTCACACCAGGAACCGTGTAAACACCAGGGGAGGCAAGTTGAGCCTGCATGTTGCCCCTGGAAGACACAGTCGGAGGGAAGGCGACACCCCTGTGTCCCCCTCCGCCGCCGGCCAGACCGCCGTACCGTCCCTCGGCCACAGCAGGAGGCGGGCGAGGCGCTGAGGTGGGGCGCCCTCCCATTGGCTGATAGAGGAGGGGGCACAAGGCAAGCAGAGGAGGGAACTTGCGATTGGATGGTGGGCGGTAGGCTGTCTTGTGATTGGGTGAAAGGCGGGTGTGGGCGGTGAGGGGGCGGTGTTGTGGCGGGACGCGAGGCAGGGTGGTGCGGCGGCGGCGGTCGGGTGGTGTCTCGCGAGAGTCGTGTGG
>NW_009646608.1:2715991-2723818 GCF_000708025.1 Charadrius vociferus | reverse complement strand
CCCGGCCCCGCCCAGCCAGGACAGGCCGGTTCCCACGCACCCACCCGTGACAGACCGGCCTCCCCCGGTTCCCAGGGCCCAAGGAGCGCCGGGCGGGGCGGCTCCGTGCAGCCCCCCCCCTCAGAGCGTCCTCCTCTGGCGCCCTGCGCCTCCTCCAAGTTTACACCCGTCCGTGGGCGCTCTTTCCACCCAAGCGGTCCCAGCTAGGCCGGAGGCAGCCCGCGGCTCTGGGGGTCTCCTGAGTCTCCCGCTGTCAGCCCTTCGCTCGCCTTCGCCGGGGCTCCGCTCCCTGTCCTCTCTCTCTGTCTTCTCTATGAAACGGCAATTTTATCCCCTGAATGACCTGACTCCTCACAGGGCCATCATCACTGGGTGTTTATTTTCTGTCCTCATCCTCCCTTTTTACCTTCCTTAAAGACCATGATTGTGTCTCTTCCTTTTTTGGATGTGTGTCATCTCTGGAAAAAGATTATTTGGAGTGAAAAAGTTTGGCTGGTGCAGGAAGAGAGTAGGAGGGTTTCCTTTTGAAGTAACAGCCAAAATAGAGTATGTTGTGACCGGACTTTGCATTTGTGGGCTTGCATGTCTGTGTATTCATGTGTGCCATGGCTAAATGTGGTCCAGTTGGTATATGGAGTTACAACTTTGAGGAGAACTTCACAATTGCAGAACACCTAAAAAGCGTCTCTGGACAAACTGGAAGGTTATTGGATATTTATGTATGTGTTTTGTGACTTCATAGCTTTTTGTTAAAAAAAAAAAAACAAACAGGGAAAGATGGGCTTTCCTTTACTGCTTCTGATATTGTAACAGCAAATGCTCAAATACACTCAGCCTATGCACATTAAAAATTCTAATGCTTTTCCTTGAATTATTTTAATGCTGATCATAGATTTAGAGTTTAAGAATTGTAAGGGCTTAATTTCCTTTATCTGGTGAAATAAAGGAGCTTTAATGTTGCTAGTGCCAATGGCCAGCAGTGTGTCTACCCTGTCTCCTTAAGACAGCTAACAAAGGCAACTGCTACAGCCATGGTTCTTATACAAATACTGTTTAACCAAAGTTGGACTGATACTTTCTAATCGTATATAGACTTCTCAACAGGGTAATTGTTTGCTTGCAGAACTGATCTTAGCATGGCTGCAACTGGGGATAACTTGACTAGAAAAGGTGTGCAGGATATTGCACCCAAGTTGTGATAAGTTGTGCTTATGGGGCTCTAAGAAAATAAATGTTGTATTCTTCCTGGTAAAAGCTGCTTATCTGCAAATCAAGGGAATTACTGAACCTGATAAAGTAGCTTGAATTATATGTACGGTCCAGTTGTTAGTTTTCAGCTGGGAAGGAGCTTTATTTACAACAGCTATTGTATAATCAGATAGGATTCTTGATCGTAAGTCAGTACCTTCACTTCCAATATCTGTTATGATTAGAAATCTGTCTCTCAGTAAAGGAATGAACTAAAATAGAAAATGTTATTGATGGAAAGCAGTTACAATTCCTTGCCTTTCGTTAGTGGAAATTAATTTATACACATGCATCTGTACAAAGTGGTAACTTTAAATTAATAAATAGTCTGGATTTATTATGTTCTCCTGACTTCTGAGACTGTTGAAAAGATGTAGTATTGCTGTTGTTATCTAAATCTATACAAGCATAATAATGACTAGAATTTTGGTGATACATGAAAAACAAGCTAAATAAAGTCTGGTTTCAGTTGCAAGTTAATTTTTAATTTGTCTTCATACTTTTGTTTTCTGGTTTTGAAATTGTCAGTTAAAGATTGACGTTCAGTTCTTTCTGGTTTTATTTTTAGTAAAGAGAGCTGAAAATCTGCTGTCACATCTAGCTCTTTATAAATTTTCTTGCTGTAAATTTCAGTTTTCTCATATATTAATTTGTTATTTCAAAATGGCCTTACTGGCTCTCCATCCCAAATATCTCTTCCAACTGATAAATTCTTCCAGTAGTTTTGTACAGAAAGCTTAACAAACTTTCATTGCCTTTTATCATTCTGGCTTAAAAGCTACATAAAGGCGTTTTAGTCATCTGACAGTAAGAAGCCCTCTAATAAATTGGCATTTTTCTTACCTGTGGGTTCTTATTTTAGCACACTTCACAGAACAGATGTAGGATGTCAGTAGCGGTTAGTGGAGAGGTTTCTTTTTTTTCTTGTGGTAACAACTTTGACAAAATTATCTGAAAGGTCCATCAAAAAGGGATGAAAAAAAGCATTATGTATACTTTAAGATCTTGTTGTTGCCGGTCCAATAACACGCTAAAACTTCATTCAGAAAATAGACAAAGACTTGCTTCTGACATATCTTATATTGTGGATATTCTGGGTATTTTATGTATTAACTGGTATAAGTGTGTTTAGATAAACTATCATCATATGTAATAGCTAACTCTTTACACAAAAGAATGCATGGCATACACCTTGATAATGTTTGGGTTTGTTTTTTTTTTTCCCTCTTTTTGTTTCCTAGAAATGGGTCTGCTTTCAGAAGATGCAATGCACTAGATGTGGTGCTTGGAACAGGATTAGTCATGGCATCAGAACTGTGTAAAACAATCTCTGAGGCAAAGCTGGAAAGGCACAAGAACTTGTTCTTAAATTACCGAAATCTCCATCACTTTCCTTTGGAGTTACTGAAAGATGAGGGGCTGCAGTATTTGGAGAGACTTTATATGAAAAGAAATTCCCTGACCACATTGGTACGACAACCTCTTTATTGTAATGTTTGCTGTCTGTATGTTTAGGAATTCTGATTTTTGAAACAGAAAACCCAAGATAATTTAAAAGAAAATAGAGCAAATCTGATTCTGAATGATGTCATCCTTTGTGAAATTTGGTTGTATTATGTTTGAACTTGCATAGGTAATGTAGAGAATAATAAATGAAAGCTTATGACATTTTATGGTTACCCTTTTGAAGCTCTGTGAAGATTGGCTGGGGGTTTTCTTGTGAGGTTTGTTGGTTTGGGTTTTTTTAACTGCTATAAACTTTGCTCACATCAGTGCTCAGGCCTTTCTACTGATAGGTGATACTATGCAGTCTAGTCTACGTTCCTTCATTAGGCTAAACAACTTTTTACCTTGGTGTGTGCCTTATTTTAAAGGCATCATCAGTCCCAGGGTCTAATTCAAAACTTGCTCTTAAGGTGTCAGTGGAAACTTGTGTCTATGGGCTGCTGTTGATAGGAGAACAAATAGTTAATGTCAAGGTTGTGGGATTTTCTGTTGGGGTTTCTTCTTGTTTTGTTTTGTTTTTTTTTCCCTGAAATAAACAAATTCTCCCCATGAATGAATGTTGTGACCTCAGAATTCAGTGTGATGTAGTTAAATAAAAGTGTGAGACATTCTGAGCTGGTAAGACCATAGAATAGAGTCAAAACTTGCCTCTGTCAATAGGCTCAAGTCTCCAAGTAATTAAGTTTGGGTTTTTTTCCTGTTTGTTTGCTTGTTTTTTCTTTTTCTTGGACTTTTCCATGGTATGATAATGAAATAATAGCCAGGGCAGAGGAGGGCCTGACTACTTAGAAGTTCCCAAAATTATATGTTTTTCAGTGCTTCCTAGAAAAAGTCCAGTACTTCAGTTTAAGGAATAATGTTTAAAGCTTTGATGATGATACATTAGAAATCCTCAATAAAGGTTTGGCCTGTGAAGGGCCAAAAGCTGGAAGGATTTTGAAGATTTTATGCCTTTTCTTCATCTTGAGTGAACATACATCTTGTATGTACTGTAAAGAATTATTTTGGCACTTCTTGGTTTTGGATAAGTCCTTTACTTAATAATTTAATGGGAGGATAGGATTCATGGTTACAAATTAAAGCTGATTTAAAAATTAACTGAAGACTGTAAACACTTCTGCTTTGACACTTTGTGAAATTTAGTGATTGTTTAGTGGTATAAGGAAGGTTCATGAAGTTTGTACTGCTCAAAAGAAGAAACAATAATGAGAATTTTGCAAATCACTTTTCTGCATGTATCTGTTAGAGCCTGGTTTTAATAGCAACCAAAACAAAGTCTCACAAGTAACAGTTTAGTTCCATTTTCCTCTCAATATCTGTTAATAGTACCAGCCAATAGATGTGTAAGATGGCATAAGAGTAATTACCCATGGTTACTGTTGACAGAAGATGTATGAAATAAGGGAGGCAGCTCTTGCCCAATACAGTTTGGTATTGAAATTGAGGCCTGGGATAAAGGAACTGAAACAATACTTAAAATGTAGATCATACCTAGGCACAATGACTTGCAAACAACATGAAGTAGAGCATTAGGATTCAAAATGATCAGGGTAACTTGCGCATAATATGACTTGGTGGAATCTCATTCAAGTGCATAGCACTATAGCTAGGAACTAGGCAAACAAAATTGGGTCTCATTCACTGAGCATCTGTTCAGCAGAATAGATGTTGGAAGTTGTAACAGACCAAAATAGATCAAGTCAGCAGTGTGTTACAAAAAAAGGCAGATGTTTTTTTTGGAACATAGAAAGTTTCACAATCTCCATTAAAAGCAGAAGGAAATAATTATTGGATACTGTTAAAGCATAAGCTGGAGCAAAGACTAAGTCTAGAGTTTCATACTTATGAACAACCTAGGTAAATTGGAAAGAACCTAGAAAGCAGCAACAAGGGATTTTCAGAGAACAACATGAAGGCTGAGAGATTTAAGCGAATTCCTCTTGCAAAAAGAGAAGACAGAGGGGAAAAAAAGTAGAAGAGGGGGAATGGGGGAGAGCAGGAATTGTCAGTATTTTTACAGAGCAGTATTTTCATAATGATTTTTTTTTTTAATGTCCACTGCTGGTACAAGTAATACTTTCAATTTCTGTAAAGAAGTAGTAAGTTAGTTACATTGTGGGGGTCGGGGAGGGGGATCTTGTCTGAGAATAGTTGAAAACAAATAGGTTATTGAAGGAAGATACCTCTTTCAGCCTTGTTCTCCTTTGATTCTATGCAAGTTGATGAACAGTAGCTCATCAATAAATACTTTAAATTGCATGTGGTTTATTAGCAATCATCAAAACTAAATCTGCATCATATTTCTTTAAAGTTAGCTGGTACTTTTGTCCCACCAGTTCATTCCTTCAGAGTTCTAAAAAATGTTGGCTAAATCAGCTTTTGTTCTTCTTTGCTCTTCTAAAATGATTCTAGTCCTTGACAGATGGCTCCTATGAAAACGTCTGGAATAGTTATGCTGACAGAATTTACATATACTTTGCCTAAGAATAATTTCATTTTTGTCTTCATTGGCAAGATGGAAATGATAGAGGGCTATGACATAATGAATGGATCAAGAAGCTATATAGCACGTGTATATCCCAGCATCAAGTCTTCCAACTTCTCCTCATATAATATTTGGCAGATAACATTAGCCTTCCAGTAATCCTATTTCCCCATCTATTAAAAGGAAATACATGTTTGCCTTGATGGCACTGTCAGAAGCACGATCTAGCTGTATCAAGGAACAATTGTTCTTAACTTACTAACTCAGAGTATGCAATGCTGTCCTGTTCAGGCAAATCAGCAGGTTTACCTTTTGAAAAATGTCCAGTGGGCGTGAGGGCAAGGCAGGCTTCACTGAACTGCTGGCAGAGTTGATGATTCATTTATGGTCATGTCACCAATAGAGACCAGAGTTAGTTTTATATCTCAATTAATGGATCATGAGTAGTTTTTTTAATCCTAAATTCATGGTAGGATGTTGTATTGAACAACTTTGACTCAGAACCATTGTTATTGAGGTGCTCAAGAAGATAAGCAGAATTTCTATTATAAACTTGCTAAACTGTAAAGTTATTTCTCTCCTGAGTTTAGCTCTCTTGCAATATGAAGCAGTTAAAGCAAGAATAAAAGTATAACCTTAATCTATAATGTGAAAATAGTTTGTAGTTCAGGTTAGTGTCCTTATTCTAATAAACGGTGTAGGATGACAGTGAATTTGGTTTTTCACATTACCTCTTCATTTTTTTAAAGTAAAGCTTGAATTTTTTGTGCTTGTGCATCGTGCAGCCTTTGTATATTTTTCCATCTTAAGCTTTTCTCTTTGACCAAATAGAATTTTGTGCAGAGAGAAGGTAGATGTACTGTAGCAAACCTTCCAGTAGGTGGCAACAATTGATTAGTTATGGCCTGTTTGTTGGGTCTTGACGTAACAGATGCATTTATTGAGCCATCATTTGCTGCCCCGTAGTCCATTTGCTGCTCCATATGAACTGTTTTTTATACTTGGATCTACGGTGTGGCATGTTTGCTACATAAGAATATTATGACATTACTATTTCGAGTTAGCATATTCCTTCATAATAAATTTATAAACACAAAGTTAAGTATTTTAGGTACCTTAAATTTAGATAACTTCAGATACCTTAAATTTATGTGACAGTGAAAATTGGTAGGTTTTTTTTTTTTAACAGGAAATTGACCATGTGATTGAGCTGCTTTTAAAATTAGTTTGCTTCCACATATATGTGTATTGTAAAATTTTTTTTCAATAAAACATATCGATGTTTAAAGTAGATTTCTTAAGCAATAAAACTGTCTTAATCTTGAAGAATTTTGAGTACGGTTACCAACATGACATCTGAAACTTGTGAAGCTGATTTTGTGATATACGTTCATGGTTATAAATACCATCAAGAAACAGAATTGCAGCTAGGGATCCGTTAGCAGTCAGAAAATTCTATGTATGTTAATATGTAATTATGGAAATCTAGTTTGATAGAGTCAGCACTTCTGGCTTGGTGGTACTTGATAACGCTACACAAAGTTTGTAGGTCATTTCCCAGTTTAGCAGCATTACAAAATAAAATTCATTATGGTTAACATCTTGTATAGTTCTTGTTTTGCTTTAAGTCTGTAAGGGCTGTGGCTTCTTAGCAGTCTCTTGGCATCAACTAACTCAATTATTTGAATGTATTTTCAAAAGCAAGGTTTTGGTAATCCATCTTTTCAGCCCCAGAAGTCTGACTACTATTTGGTTGAGGACATGTTAATGTCACTTCTAGGCTCTAGTTCTGTTTCAGTAGTGAATTGCTCACCCTTGATATATCCCAGATTGCACTGATGGAGAATGTGCGGGGATGTGGAGATAGGGTATTGTATACAAGCTCCTTGTTGCAGTTTTTTCTGTGACTAGCTGCTGAAATGTTTTAGTATGGTTATTAAAATGAGTTGGGTACACAATATGTGTGTGTCTGTTTTGTTTTGAAACCTAAAAAATTTCTAACTCTTTTTCAGCCAGAAAACCTTGCACAGAAGCTTCCAAACCTCGTGGAATTGTGAGTTTGTGTAGGAGTTCTAATGTATTTTTATTATGCTGATCCATCTTATCTTAAAATAATTCTAGAATGTATTGCTTGCTCATAACCTACCTCTTTAGTGTGAAAGGTTTTCCTGGAGGGCAAGAAAGGGTCGTTTTTTGTTGGGATTTTTGTTTTTTTTGTCTGGTTGTTTTGTTTTTTTTTAAAGGAGGTATATCCAAATGTATTCAGTCTGGTGTTAATATTTTTTTTTTATAATTTCTTGATTATTGTATAGCAAGAACTGTTACACAAATGTCTACACTGCTAAGGGAAAAAAATGCTTGCCCCTCAACTCCTGTGTAGACTGTTGTCACCCTGATAAAGCGCTGGAACCTCCAAATGCAACGGTCAGATGGTTGTGACAGATCCAGAGTAACAGGTTACTGCCTCCAGCCCATCCCTAGTTGCTCATTTTCACCCCAGTTACCAGGGCTATTATGATCTCAGTCTTGCTGATTGTAGTAATAAGTTTTTTTTGGAACCAAGTCACAGACTGTCAAATAGGAGCAGG
>NW_009646608.1:2676960-2715975 GCF_000708025.1 Charadrius vociferus | reverse complement strand
GTAGTAACTGATGATGATTGCTACAGGCAGAGTAGTTTATCCAATCTTGTCCAAAGAATGGATGTCACATGAACTGCATTATTTTGGCAATTAATTTTAAGCTGTAAGCCCCTGTGTCAGTGTTGCCTTCTGTCCCCTTTTCTTGTAAGGTTATGATTTCCTGGTATAGTATGACGGGCGGGCGGGGGGGGGCGGCGTTAGAAGGGACATCTTCTTTTCCCCTTATAACTCATTTGGCTCTCTTTCAGTTGAGTAAGTGATGGACCATTGATTCTGTTTATTTAATGGATAGCTCCAAACAGGAGGAGGTGTATATCTGAGTAGTTTAATGCATTCAGCTGTCTGATCTTGTCATCTTAATTTGGCCCTTGAAACCACACCTTTCTAGTACGCACGACCACAATACAATTGAACTGTTTTGTAGGTCACTGCAGTCTCCAACTTGTTTAAGAGACAGTCTTGTCTCGTCGTGCCTGAGTCTTGAGAGTACATTTATGCTCTGAAGCAGTAAAATAAATATTTTTGTATTTGATATAATTAGTATTTAACGATTTGCCATGGGGCATCACGAAATCTCTGTGTTGTCTGATGATGCCTTTAGGAAAACCTCTATAAATTACAGTTTAAAATAATCTCTTACAAACACTGAATTGTAGGAGTCAAACCTAATTATTTGGGGTTCAGAAAGCTTAGCCATACCAACATTATCCCATACATTCTGGCGGTCTAGAGAGAGCAACAGTGAGCCTGTGGTTTATGTAGCTCTAATAGTACAAGTCAATTTTTGATCAGACAATAAGAGATGTTTTGTTGACAGATACCACAAAATAAAGACTTATTTAAAGAATAATTCGTTACAGTAGCTTTCAATTTTGAAAGACAAACAACTGATTTTCATTTTTCCTGAAAGTTACATCCTTAGCAATTTCACTGTATATTTTTTAAAACTTCACTGTTTTCTGTGTTTCTTTGTATATTGTGTCCCTCACGCTGGGATACTAGGTGTAGTCCTCATAATATACACTTTTTGCTTGGGTGAAATAGTTCACAACTATTTTTAGGAGCTGCAGCTGAAATGAGTAGGAAAATTCTCAACTTGAGGTTTATAATGATTTCTACAAACATATCTGCTATCCTTTTGTTTGTTACACTTTTACTAAACTTTAAATGTCTACGGTTTTTAAAGAAAAAGAGAAGGCTCTGTTGCTCCATGCAGTTGAAATATTCCTATGTCTTTTTCCTTGTTCTGCCTCTATCCTCCCTGAAAAGACAGGCTCCTACTTTTGGAAATGCTGTTTGAATAGAGTGGAAAAAAATATGCTTTGAAAATAATTTCCATGTGTGCCTAAGTGAGTAGACATTCAGTACTCAGTATACCTTTACAATTAGATACCAATATTTGAAAATTTTGTTATCTAAGAACAGTTTTTATTTTACTAGTAGTACTGCAAATATTCCAGCAGAGGGTGCTGAATATTCTTAGTTGGAGATACGGCCACCCTCACTACCTACCTAAATGACCATGTGCAAGATCAGGTTTTTCGTTTGAAGAATGTACTCAGTTTGAAAAAAAACAATTGCAGAGAGTAGATCATGTGCTTATTTCTTCAGTCAGTAAAGGTGTAAGAATTTATGTGCAGGGGACAATGTTCATAATTTTATAACTTGTGTGGGTTTGGGCTTTTTTCTTTTCTTATGCAGTATCTAGTTTGGAATAGCCGGGTCATCAAATATGGTTCATTTTTGTTATTCTGTCTGCTTTACACTTCTTCCTTTTTGTCGTCTTCATATGACTTTCAAAATTAAAGCCCATTATTATTATAGTAATTGAATGTTTTGTTTTAAATAGTTGTATGTCATTCTCTTTTATTTTTATGTTAATCATTTAATAGTCTAAGTGAAACTCCAGTACCTATCCATTGCCAGTTCATACAGTTTCCACAGCTTTTGTGATCATAGAGAGGAATGGCTTTGAGGGTGTTCTTTCAGTCTGAAATTGGATATTTTGCAAACTGATTATGTAGCAGAAATCCTTGAGGGTAACAGGTGGTGTCCTCTGCTTTTTTTCTCCTCCCCCCAGGTACCTTCATTCAAATAACATAGTTGTTGTACCTGAAGGTAAGTAATCAACCAGCTCACAATAAGTGGCAGAAATCATAAAATATTCAGTTTTCTTCTTTGAAGAGGCCCATTTTTCCTTTATTTTCCCATAAAACATTAAAGATTTTCATATGAAATACACCAGTGTAGCTCTTAGTCACTAATATCCTTGTTTATGCTATGTCAAATTATTTTAATGAATTCTCAAATGCACCTAAATGCTGTTTGCTTCAGTTCTAATTGCAGAAAGTGAAAAGGCTAAATGGCACTCATCTACAGAAATAAAAGTCCAGAGTGTCTTCTGCTTTCAGCCAGTTACCACACACAATACTTTGCTGGTTTAGATCATGACAGATTTGAAACCTAAAGTATCAAGAACTTGCACTAGTTTCTCTTCCTTGCCTTAATTGTAGAGTTATGTGCCCAACTTCAGAAAGAGTTTAAAGTACTTTCCTGAATACACGAATTGGATAGACTCAAAGCAAAGAAATGGAAAAAGTGATTTCAGAGCAGGATTGTCTGAGGAGAATCTAGAAATGGGAGTATTCTGTTTATCACCCTCCCCCTCTTTTTTTTTCCCCCTCCCTGTCTCACTGCCAGCAGAACTGTTTGTTGGATAGATAAGCATTTCCACAAACTATGTCATTCAGTTGTGAGACTGGCTTTAATACATCAAAATCTGCTCAGACATAGGTGTTAGGTACAGTGGCTTTTTATCCTCTCATAGTCCTATTAAGATTTTAACATTACTGTTGGGTCACATTCATGTTTTAATCTGTTCTCTCACAAGCCATTGGCTCCCTCGTTAAACTGCAGTTTCTGGACCTAAGTGATAATGCCCTCGAAATTGTGTGTCCAGAGATTGGCCGCCTGAGATCTTTACGTCATCTTCGCTTGGCTAACAACCAGCTGAAATATTTACCTGCAGGTAAGTACAAATGCGTGAGGGATTACAGCAATGACAAACTCCATTTGAACTTAATTTGCATAGTGATCTGCCCTAGCTTTATTAGTATCTTACAGTTGAAGCATGGTACAACTTGTATTTAAAGACTAGGCAGGGATTGCCATTGTATATATGCTAAATATACTCTGTAGTTAGAAAAAACCCAAGCTGTATGCACTTAAAGAAAGGTCCTGAAAAATGCTTCTGAAGTGGGAAAAAAATGTATCTATTTAACAGTCTTTGCCATTGTATCAAGAAAATGTTGAACTTCCTTGAGAAGATGCAAAATGCCAATGACAACTGTCATGATAAAATGATGTTTCTTGCCATTTTCCAGGTTTTCAGTCCTTCCTTCCTTCCTTTTTGCTCAATAGCCCCATTCTTGTATTTTCTAAAAAGACACGTCTAGTAGGTTTGCCTGTGGCAGTTCTACCTCACTACAACAGTAAATAACAAATGTTTGTCTTGCTAGTTTATAATAAAAAAGCAAAATTTATTCAAAGTAAATGTGACACAAAGTCAGAAAAAGTTGGCCATAGGCAGATTTGGGATGATTTTTTTTTGCCTTCCAAGTACTTTGATAAGCAGACATAACTGATCATTCATCTTCTGTCACTCTCATATCTTTCCAGATAACATGATGATGATTTTATTTTTTTTAAATTATTATTAATTTTTAATCTTTCTCTGGCACATTTGCATTTTCTGATCTCCAGAGATGATAAAAATCGAAGGCCAGCATTTAAAAAAACTGGTATAACTTAATCTAACAGGATTAGCTCTTGGCTCTAATTTTAACTAACTTCTCAATGTGACATTCATGTGTATGTAAGTTCACATTTCTTATTCTCAAGAAATACGTTGCAATTGTTCCTTGAAGTTTTGGGTGCAGAAATCTAGCTGTCCTTTCCTTGTACTTTTCTAGGCATAATAAGCTTAATGAGAGTAAGTCAAAGGATGATTATGATTAGAAAGAAAAAAAATAAAATTCATATGACTATGTAAATGCTCTGGAATGAAATTAGATAAACCTGTTAAACGTTATGACCCAAGGCCAATAAAATTTCCATCAATTTTCAGACGTCCTGCATTCAAAAGAAAGGAGTGACTTGAGTGTGCTTTATGTTCCTCAAAGATAATTTACCTTATGGTGCTGTACCATGAAAGAAGGACTTGTTCAAAGAAAAAGTGACACATTTTCTGCAAAACTTCACACATTAACTTAAAAAGGTTCCAAAAAAGACTTTCAAAAGGATGATTTACATTACTGAAGAGTTGATTTCGAGTCTACCACATTTGATTAGGAGCTGGTATCAGCTGCATAGGCATGCTGCATTTTGTTTCTCCTAAATTTACCAAATTTGGCACTAAGCATTATCCCTAAGTGCGTTTAGTTTTGTGTGCATGAAAATTTTGCATGTGTAAGATAATATTACTGTTGCCTCCTTTTGAATTGGAGAATCCAGTGGTGTCTCGTCTTCGTGGTTTTGCTGGTAGTGTACCATCAGTTTATACATATGCCATTACTGCTATCACTACTAATCCTGTCTGTTCAGATGCTGTCACTGTCAACATGACTGGATGTCATACAGCTTGAGTGTTATCAGTCCGAGCAAGATTAATCTTTCACTTACACTGGAGAGTTTGCCCACTGGAGAGTTAATCTACTGCACTGAGTGTTTCCTAAACATAACACTTCCTGAAAAAGGCTTCCAAGCATATTTTCATATTTTTCTTTGTAAAATTGTGAAGATTTCAAAGATGACTTTATAAGAAAACCTTTGAGTTTGAAAATAACATTTATGTTCAATTGAAAAAATACAGCAAACCAGTAAGTTTTGATGAATTGTTTTATCCTTAATTATAGTGGTAGCATGAATCTTCATAATAGTGTTAAATAGCATTCTGTCAGAAAAGCTAGCAAAGTTAATAAAATGAACTTGGATGAGATGTGATTTCACTGCAGTGCATCATTTTACTGTGTGTTAACTGCTTTCTTTACAGTAGAGACTGCATTGCAATGCATTGTTAGGTAAAGACACCTCTTAATTGCTCTTAATTTATAATAAGTAACCATTTAAGATATAATTTAGCTTCTACTAGTGCAGCTTGTGTAGAATTTAAAAAATCTACATTAAAAATAGCTTTCAGATATAGGTGGTGGACATTCATGGAAGTAACTCTTCAAAATTCATGACCATCATTTTTTTTTCCAGACTTAGTCCTGCACATATCACACAGTGACCTGTTTATCGCAACAAAGGATCCAGTTAAAGGCTGATCAGTATTCACCTTGTGTCCCCAGATAGGCCAACTTGCAGCACAATGATGTCATCACATAAAAAGCTTAGTTTAGAGTTGTTGCCCTGTCATTTGTCTTGTCTCCCCCTTCCCAGTGTCAGGTGTTATAAGTGCCCTCAGTTTTATTGAAACTACATCGATATCTAGGAGGACGCTCTTAGTAATATCTTAATCAATTGCTAAAAAAAATCTCTTGATTACAAGTGCAGAACAGTTGGATGGTAACTTGATTTGCTATTAAGTGTCTGAACGCCCACACTTTTCTATTGCATTTTATATTTTAAGAATGATTCTTTGTTGTGTCCTCCTTAATTGTGATTAAGGACTGAAAGAAACAATGCAATTAATAGTATATGTTGATTCACTACTCATTTTTAATGTTTTTGTTCCACCATTGTGCTCTTAAAATTCATTTTTAGTATTTAAGATTTCCTTTATAGAAATCTAGCGTAACTCTAATTTTAAAACAATTGAAATAGTATGCATAATGAAGCCCTATAAAGACTTATGTCTTCATTCTGACTGTAGGCATTCTTCAGACTCGAATAAAGGATGAGCCTGTGCTGCGGTTTATCTTCAATGTGATGGGCAAGGTTTTAGTCTCTAAGTACCTGTTTTCATAAAGCTTGTGTGAATTTAATAATGAGGAACCTCGCTTCTCTGGTTTGGTCATGATTGTCCAACTAGTTTTAAAAAAGTTACTTTAAAGGTGGAGGCGGGGGAAAATGATGAAGATACACGCAGACAGCATGAGTACATAAGCCTTAGTTTCCTGAAGAGATCAGGCAATACAGGAGTGATGAGGGGGGGAAAGGGCATTAGGTGAAGCATGGAAATTGTGTTCCTTAAAGATTAGAAAACACTTTCTATGCTGTGGCACTCCTGTAGTGTAAATGATAGTCCTACCTTTGTGCTTAGCAAACGCTACCAGATCAGTAGCGTACACATGGATAAGATAATGTACTTTGGCCTCAAGGCACTTTGTTTAATTGTGCACTACCACTGAAACAACAGGACTTCCATCATGCATCATTAAATTGTTGTGAGAATTGTTGAAAGGTGACTAAGCTAAACTTGATGAGAAGCAAAGGGAAAAAATTGTCCAAAATAAGCATGTTGAAATTGAAATATAATATAAAATGGCTGGAAGAAAATACTTTGTGAAATTCTCTTGAAATCATGTTTTGAATATATTTTGGATAAGGTTAATAAGTGGACCAGTTTCTGCCTAATGCGGAGTCATCCGTATCTAGATTTTGTGGTAATCAGAATCACTGAGAGATGGTTTTTGACAGCAGAGCTGGTTAAAAGTTGCAGATAAGTAAGAACAGGAGATTTAGTGTTACAACATTCTCTTGAGCACTTTTTTTCATTGAAATGCACAACATCTTTTTGTTTTGCAAACTGTAAATCTTGTAGCGTGCCTTTAACAATTTCTTGGTTCTTTTATTTGGTCTTGTACATGTAATTCTTGAACATGAAGTAGAATTTTGTGAAGTTTTCTACTATTTAACTGTAGCACTTAAATAATCTAAATTCTTGAGGACCATTTGGAAATACATACGATCTTATTTGAAAAAATCTTTGAGTTGCAGCATAAACAAAAGATGGTTATTGTTTCATATTATTACATTAGTTCACGTATAAGCTTGACTTACAGACTTGACATTACATTTTCATAGTAGCTTAACTTTATTTTTTTCTAGAGATTTCTCTTTTGGTCTCATTTTAATTCAGAATTGTCAAGTTAGTCCTGTATGAATGTGCTGTCAGAAGGAAATTTTATGAATCTTCTCACTTATGAATGACTAATTAGAAAGTTCCTGTTTGTTTCTGATGTTTGTAATGCATATGATATTTCAATTTTCATTCTTGAGAAACTGTAGTTATTTTCTCTTTGTATAAGAATTGTTGCATCATATGCAAAAAAAATAATAAAAAATCCAGTGAGATGTAGTGGAAAAATTATTCTTTGGGAATCCCAAAGCCAAGGTTATTTCTCAGTTGTGCTATTTTACCATTTGGATTCGATTTGACTTTAACCTTGGAAACTGTTGATGTGAAGTGATGGCTTTCCAGGTTTACATTTTAGTCTTGTAGTTAGTGAATGCATGTTTAGACAACAGATGACTGAAAAGAGGGTGGGTTATACTCAGTTGGACTTAAGTTTCATATTTGACAAGGATTAGATTTTTTTATTGCATATTACTTGCTAAGTACTTCTCCTTAGAAATGGCAAGTTGTAGCATCTTGTTCTAAGATTTAATTAAAAATGAGGTTATGTTTACTCAGCACATGTTGGAGTTAATTATAGATTTACTAAAATGAAAAGCTTAAAGTTTTGCCAAGTCAAGAGCAAAAGCTAAGTAATTAAACAAAGAATAGGGTATGGTTTATGATCCCAGCCCATCTTTTGGCAAAGTTGTCTTTAAGAAGGGGAAAAAACCTATATCAGCAGTTGTCTTTACATGGGTTAGACCAAGTTTCCCTTTGTGTTTGTTGTCAGGGAACTTTAAAAACGAAGAGTTGAGTGAATTGATCAGGCAAAAAAAAAAAAAAAAAAAGGCAGTCAAATAGTACCAAACAATGTAAACTGTGCAGTGCTGTTTCTTTAATCTGTAAAGTGAAAGTGCAAGGGACTGGGGAGTACCAGCAGTTGCTGTTGCTGAAGGGGGGTACAGATCTCTGCAAGAGTCAAAGGCAGGTTTAGCAAATGCCCTTTCTTCCCCATAAAAGGAAATGTGTGGCTTCCATTTCGAATTGACATTTCCATGTTGTCTCTTGAGACTTCTGCATATTGCATTCACTTGTTGCCATTTTGCTTTATTTAGGCAGAATCCGAAGGAAAATTTATTCTTCTGCCATTGGTATTTTTAAAGTGCAAACTGCAATGATATTTAGAGGAAGTTAATAGCATATATACTCTTCATTTCATTTTGTTCAAATCCTTTTCTTTTTTAAGGCAAATTGTTTTAGAAATATAGTCAGTTTAAGCCTCATTAAAATACATTTGTGGGCTTATAAAACTTCATCTTCAAAGCATTTGAGAAAGATCCTGTGAAGCTGATAAGGGAGTGTTATCCTCATTTTACAGAATGGAAAAAAGTGTTTTTAACAGAAGTGATTTGCTCCAGGCCATAGCAGGAGTCAGTGGTAGCCAGATATAGAACTTGGGTGTTCCCATTCCATTTGTTAAGACCACACCTTTTTGAGGTTGATCATATTTAATACTGGGGAGGATTGAGTCTTTCCACCCGTTATTAAGAAATTAATAATTATCTCTCCATAATTAATAACCCTCTAAGTTAATAGGAAATTAACAGCAGTAAGTTTGGTGAGTTTTTGTAACTGAAACAGCTTGCACTTCCAGAAGGCTCAAAGAGTTCATGAAGATGAATTTTAAAAAATGTAGTTTATAAATACTAGCTCATTTTTTCTTGCATTGGTAACTTCAGTGATAATGACAAGAAGGGTTCAATTGTTATTAAAATTATAAATCAAACTATAATTGTTGATTACTGCTTTGTCTATTTATAAAGTAAACCTTGGAATGTTACTTGATCATTGCTAAGTCTGTTTTGCTTAGGAATTTGCTTTGCTAATTGGGGGCAAGAGAAACTTTGAGACATGAAAACTGCATATTCATTTCTCTCACTTTTTTTAAGTTGCTATAAAGTACAGTTTCTGTATTTACTATTCATACCAGTATTTTACTGGTAAAGACTTCTTGAATACCCAACGTCATAATTCTGAATAGAGCTCAATACAAGGTATTTCAGTAGATCTTAATTAAAGATGTATAAACACAACTTCTCCCTACCTCCTTTTCACAGTAGATTTCCACTGATCATGGCTACAGCATGCCAATAATTCTACTCTTATTCTAGACCCTGGCATTTAAATACGTAATCCGAACTCATTTTTTAAACTTGTTTTTTATATTTTGATTTAGATCCTTCAAAATGGGGAAGGATAAATTTGGCTATTCCCCCCCCCCGCTCCTGTATTTCCATTCTGCTTTTATTACTGTCTCTGATTAGGGTAGATCACTTTGATACTTAATAAAGTTCAATTTTTTAAAATAATGATTGTAACTTTAAAAGCAAAGGTACAAACTGATGCAGACCATGTTCTTTTTTCTTTCAGAGTTGGCATAACCTTAGTCCACTCTGCTTTCTTAATTTAGTAACACGTATAAAAATATGCACGACGGGACAGGTTTGGTACGCCAGGCACTCATCCAGGAGTGTGGTGTTTTTAAGTAAATGGACTTGTGGGGATTTGAGGAAAACATAGATTAGGTTACATGAGCTTTGCACTCTTTTAGTATGTGACTATTTAAAGGAGCATGGACTTCTAAATAAAAATATCTTTTCATTATTATCATAATATGTTGTTTTCCTTGAAGTAGGTTGATGCCTTATTATTTAAAATAAGTTTTTCTTTGCACAGATCTGTAAAGTAGATGCTCTGTTTCATAATTCATTTCTAGATTTAGTTTACTGTATGAAAGCAAGAGTCAGCATAGTAAGGTTTACATTAGTGCTTAGGTTCAACAACAATTTTTTTTTTTACCTAAATAGATGCAAAACATACCCATGCTTGCCTGATACTGTATGGGTTTTTTTTCACATCAGGATTAATAAGGCTTCAGTAATTATGCTGTATTAATGTAGAAGCACAATGAAAATACCTGATAGTATCTGTAAGACATTCTTTGGATTTCTAGGAGGAAAAGATACTTACATGTTTTGATCTTGTATAAACTCCAATACAGCCCTGTCCTGACAGCCTATAAGGACTGATTTCTTTTATAACAAAAATTGCCCCTAGGTAATTATATCGGAGAGTCATCTCTGAAGAGTCAGGAACAAAATGGCAATGTGGATGATTACTGATTGTCATTGGACTTAGTGACCTAAATAGAAGTGACCAAAGCACATGGTAGTATATTGTACAAGTGGTATTCCTTACAGATTAGCTTTTGTGCATGTCCAAACACAGTGGAACCTATTTAATTAAAGGATGTTGGTTGTGTGAGATTTTATAACAGTCTGCTTTGCTCAAACATTTGGTTTGGGTTAAATTCTCAGGAGGACTACTAGTACTTCTGAGTGCTTTAAATTTATAGGGAGGGAAGTGAAGACAGAGAATAAAAAAATTCCATTTAATTCTTGGAAATATTCATTAACTGAAGTTTTTCCTGTATACCCTCACCTGTATAGTGTGTCGGAATGAGTCATCTGTGTACACAGAGCTGATCACTATTTTCTATTTGTCTGCTTGTCCCTTCTTACAGTTCTTTTTTTCCACTTCCCTCTGCCCGCCGCCCCTCCCCCCCTTGTTGAGGGGGTTTACAAGCTTATTTGTCAGCATCATACAACACTTTTTAGTATACCACAGAAGGTTCATAATGTCACTGGTTGCTGGTAGCAAAAGTAGTAGTATAAACATAGTCAGAAAAATTCTAGAGCTACATTTTAAGCTTAAAATGTTGTTCTAATGTATGCTTTTGTTCCAACACTACTTCCAGATAGGCTTCTATTGGGCGTACTGGAACCGAAATATTTCCCGTAACTGCAGCAGAAATGACGTTAAGAAACAAAAAACCCCCAAAAAACTATCTATTTCAACAATGGCCTGTGGTATTCCTCATTATGGTGTTGCACAGCAGGTTCTCAAAAATGCATGTGCTAAGTATGTATGTGTTGTAATTCATTAATCTGAAAACTAATAGGAAACAGCTGGAAGAAGCCATCAGTGTCTTTCATTGTAACATTTAAATTACGTATTCAAATATTGCTTTGTGTACTAGGCTTATTGGACTAGAAAATTCCATCTCTAAAATTTGCTATTTTAATTTAGCGCAATAACTGGAAAAAATATTTAGAAATTAAGCTATTTTAATGAGCATATTTTTAATTAAAAAATAATTTATGGTATGGCTCAGTGTATCTTATATTTCCAAGTACCTGGAGTTTTATAAAACCTAGATCTTAAAACAACTTCTGCAGTCGTTACGTATGTGGAAAAGTGATCAGGGATGAACTGAAACTGGTGTTGAGGTTTCATGTCAATAAATGAAGGCTAAAATCCTATTGAAGCAAAAGCCTAATGACCAAGTGTTTGAGTTTTCTAATATCAGTTTTAAAATATTTAAAAGTTGCTCAAAATTGTAACATAATTTTACTGATTTCAATTTTTTTCTTCCTTCTCATGTGGTATAGCAAGATGATAATGATTTTTGGATCAATCACACTTTTTCTTAGGCTCCTACTTTGGTTTTGGTGATGCTTTAATTTGAAAAATCTCTGCCTGGTTGAGGTTTGACTGTATTTAAAACATGAAAAGTCTGCTCATGTAGTTACTGAGTTCATGAATAAAACCAAGAGTGTGAGAGTAGGGCACTATACATCAGTGTTTCAGACCATGTTAATTTCATTTGAATTCTTCATATGATCTGGGCAGAGATTGACTTTTTCAAGTCACTTTATATGTGGTAATTCTTACTGGCCACAGAATCTTAGTGCAAGTTATGGTGGCATCACGTCTGGAAAGAGACATCTTTCAGAATGACACCATGTGAGTTCTAATCACTAAAATACTTTTTTTATTATATTGTAGAACGAACATTATTTTAGAGGGTAAGACTATGTCAGTGCAAGGCTACCTGTGACCTGCTGTTGCCCAATTTCTTATTTTCAATTTTGATTTCCTCTGAAGTATCAAAATCCCAGATACCTATGTATCTCTACATAGCTCTAAAAAGAGCTTCGAAACTAGTTTCTGAGAAGGGACCAATGTTGCCATTTGTTCCCTTCTATTCTATGTGACATCCTTGTGAAAGTTAACATGCATCAAATGTGCAGAATCTGGCCCTACCAGACCCATACTTCCCCCCCTGCCTCATTCCTTTCCTTCTCTGAAAAGGAGGTAGGAAGAAGCCTGATGAGGTGTAGGTGAAATCAGGACGGAGGAGAGAAGAGCCAACCTAATTATTAGCAGTGATGCTCTCAAGACTGTTGTGGTTCTGGCTTTGCAGTACTCCGCTTGTGAAAATCAAAATCTTTGCAGGAACACGTATGTTTTCTAAGCTCTGGGCCATGGGCTTTCCCCCTGGTAGCCGTCCCCCTCAAGGGCTTTTAGTAGGAGATAAAGGAGTTGTGCCAAGATAAAGGAGTTTGAGTGCTGCTTCTAATGTTGAGGTACTTGGACGATTTGTGCATTCCTGAGAGTATGGGAGCAGATTTAACTGGATTCTCTATTGCTAAGAGATTTGGTACTGCCTCTTGAATTCTGGCTCACGCTTCTGCTCGGCAGTCCTTGATTTCTCAAGTCACTGTAAGCCTTGTTTCTCCAGGGGTTTTCCTCTTGTCTGTGGGGGGTGGACAGGAATTTTGAAGATGTTGAGAGAGCTTTAAGCAATTGTGACAAGCATTCATCTGAAGCTTAAAACTTTATGGAGATGTTGGAGATCTTAACTGCCATGCTTCTACAGTTACATTTATGTTGCATGTTCTTCTGCCTTTTTATTAAATAAGATGTCTGAAGTACAACTCATTTCAACACATTTCATTAAACATAAAATTGCATAATATTTTCCAGTAAACTCTATTTGAGATTTCTCAGTAAATTGTTATAATACAGATTTAAAAACAAAAAAAATTGTCTCCCATATCCAAGTAACTTCCAAACTTTGCTTTAAGAAGTCAGCCAGACACATGGCACATGCAAAATATTAAATTGAAAGAGATTTAAAAGGAAATACGGATTTCAATACCAGAGTGAGGTCTTTAGATGATAATGAAATAAGTAATAGGGCATCACGGAAATGCTACAACCATGTACAAATAGTTCATACAGTAATGTACAAAGTAATATTTCAAACATCTGACAGAAGAAACGACAACCTGAATTTTCTGGGGTATATGAGAACAGAGCCCTGATGGAATTAATCTATCCCACTCTCCTCTCCACTCCTGCAATCATTAGAACTGCCACGTGGGAACAGAGGGCTTCTGGAAGAGCCTCTCTTGACCTTTGAATATACTCCCAATGACATGCTGAGCCGGAGGCCACAAGACAAAAGTGGGAAGTTTATGCAGCAATATATAACTTTAAAGAACATTAAGTTGTCATTGCTGCTTTGATCAGTGATGGAGTATACTTTGATAAAACTCGGATAAAGGGCTTCAGGCTGTAGCATCAAAACAATGCATTCTGTTCCTTTTAGTTTGAAAAATGTATTTCTACAGTCTGTTTTTAAAAAGTGGAATGTGCTTGTGAGAACTGATTAGACCTGGCACACAGACCTAAATAATGAAGGTCAAATAGAATTATTTGTTTTTTATGTTTTGATTGTTTGAAAACTTGGGTTTGAGGTTAATGGAGAGGACTCTTTGTGACACAGTTATATACCACAGAAAAAAATAACTCTGGAAGTGGCCACAGTTGTGTTTAAATTCTGTAATTATTCCATTTGTGGTGTTTGTCTTATGTGAGTTTATTGACTGCATAGCAGAGGAGAGGAAGGAGAAGTGGAGGGTCTTTGGTTACTTTTGGTCAGTCTTATTCCTGTGGAGTTGAATCTAAGATGCAGAAAAGCAGACTAAGAGGAATTTAATTTAGTAGTTCTGTAATTCTATATTGTAGTCTTGCTCTGAGTGTTTGAAGATGTTAGTTATATAAATGTATCTGAAAAGCCACAAAGACTATAAAAACTAACATTCCTAGTTTCTTTTATTTTATGTATTACCTGCGTGGGCTCTAAAGCTCTGCAGATCATTACTCTGTTCATAGCTCTGGCAATTCCCCTCCCACCCTCCAGATTCTTGGTGGCATCTCTGATAATCTCCATAACTGAGAAGGTAGGATGCTTCATTGCTTTTCTAGCTGATTTGCTGTACAACTCTCTTCAGTACTGTTGAAAATGAATTCAATCACTGTTGTATTTATTACAATAGAATGCTTGGATCTTTGTTAAGATATTCGGGGGGGTGGGGTGGGGTGTTTGCTTTTGTACTACTTAAAAAAAAACTAAACCAAAAAGGAATCTTTAGTATTTTTCAACTTTATTCTTACATAAGAAAAAACTGCATTAAAATAAAATTCATGTAAGTTACTGTAACTTCTTCTAGGGTGTCATTCCCGTCCTTTTGGAGTTTCTTCCCTGAACATGCTAAATCCTCTACCGAGAGCACAGCAAAGCCTCCTCTTTGGAATTCGATACAAGGGTTTTTCCATGTTATGGCTGGCAACAGTCACGTTCTGAGCAATGTAGCTTGGGGCTGTCACGAGGCGGATTCTCCTTCTTGCGCAATGCATGTATTAGCTTGTCTTTACTTCATGAGAGGAAGAATATGGGACTTCTAGTAAGTCTCTTCCCTTTGACTGTCTGTTCTTATAAAAATCATCACTTATTATTGAGAGTTAACATATTTTGAGAAATTAAACTGAACTTAAGTGATCATATAGTGCCTAATACCAGACTAGCTTCCCGAGTAAAGGAATTTCAGAAAAAGTTGGTTTGTAACTCATCTGTCAGTACTGAATTCTTCTGCTGATGATTCTTACAGTAAAGATCTGACTTTACTGATTGCCTGGTTCAAAGCACATGTGATATATATGAAGTTCACTTCTGAAGCTTCAGAACAGATGCTCTTTAAAATACTTGTAAAAGTTTTTCTTTTAGAACTGTTACCCAAAAGCAAACTTGAACTTAAAGGGGGTTTTAAGGTGCTCAGTGCCTCTCTCATAAACATTTGCCAATAGTTGTTCACATGGGTGAAGACAGATGTGTATTGACAAGGCTGAGACTAAACCTCCAAGATGGACAGTTGGATGTATGCTGAGAAAGATGTGTTTCATATACATATGGTGTTTGTGTTTCTGTAGTATGAAAACCTCTTTTAATATAGACAATCTGTTCAATAGTATGTAGTCAGGGTTTCAAAGAACCTCAGCTTTGAGCAGATATTGAACTGTGGGTCTTTTTTCTCTGAATTTTTTGATCAGTTTGTAAATGTGTGAAAAAGAAAATAGTAGTAGTAACTGCTTTGCAAATTCCAGATTTACATTAGAAATGTCTTACTGATTTCAGTATGCTGTACTGCCAAAGGGCTCTAACTTAGTTTTGCTGCACTGACTTATTTCAGGAGGGTCCTAAGCAAAGACAAAGTAAGCCATACAAGCAAAATCAGCTTTTCAGGAGGATTATATCCGCGCTTACTGCCTTTACCAACATTGTTTTAAAATAAATAAATAAATGGTGAAAACTGCGGTTCATTGTATCCTTCACCACTATAAGGAGGTTGGTAAAAGTTAACCAGTGTGTATCTGCTATGACAGCACATGGCTTGAAACTTGTTCATGAAATTCAGTAATTGTTAGTTCATAGAGCCTATTCAGCTATTTAGTTTTTGGAAGAAAATTACCTGTTAACTAAACTACTAAAATAATTTGCTACTCTTTTTTCATGTAAAAACTCTTACTAATTTGAGACTCTTTTTTGTTGCACCAAATTAACATTTGTGACAGGAAAAAATGAGCTCTTGAAGATTAGTTTTCATGATTTTTAGGCTTGGATGTTAAAAGTTAACTTGTTTTCCCCTTAAACTCTTAAGTCTTTATAAATAAAAGTTATCTATGAATGTACTTTTGTCTCTTTGGTTCCCTTGTTGGTTTTTTTTTTTCCTTTCCCTAAGCTCTCTGTAACTTATGTACAGTGATTACCTATATTAACGGGTAGTTGATTTTACTTGTGCATTAAGCAAACGCAATTTACTAGTAGGACTTGAGTGCTCAGGGGAGCTTGGAGAACAAAGTCATACAGTCTTTAAAAGTGAACAAACGCAAATTGTTAGTGCTGGGCAAGAGAAGAATTTTAGAATGTATTGATTTCTATTCTGACCTTGCTGGCCAAATATAATTTTCTTTTATACATACCATTGTGAGAGAGTTAAAACACTACTTGTTATTGACATCCTTGTTTTTACTCAGGTAGTCTATTAAATAAATGGAGGCAAAATAAAATGCATCATTTACTGACACTAAGTCTAAATGGAAAAAGCCTTTAAAGAGAATGTGTAGATCTGGAGGTATTATGTGAGATTAACTTTCCTGTGGTTCATGTCACACACATAGAGTTTGATACCTGTATTTCAGTTATCTTAATTTTATTGCAGTGGTATTTAAAATAAAGACCCGTGTTTAACTTAGCATTGTCCAAATCTGCATTAAATTGTCATTCTTTATGGAAGACTTTGATACCAAGCAACTGCAAATATACTCCAGTTGGTAATTTTTTAGTGTTTGAGAGCTTTATGGACCAAGACTACTTATTTGTGTACCTGAAGGAATGCAATTCAGAATGACTGAGTGGGGGGTTTGGAGTATAATTGCAAGCCTTACTTGTCTACTTTGTGCTGATTTGAAACACTAAACAGAAGTATCTTCCACTGATTAAGACACGGCTTGCAGTTGCTCTCAGCATTTTGAAAATCAGGACATTGCTAGTGCTGTTGAAGGCAGATACCTTCTTTTTTTTTGGTGGTAATCTTAGAAACTGTTAGTAGTTGGTCCATACCATTTTCTCAGTAGTAGCCACATCATTATAGTAGCTCCTGCCTACCCTTCTCCACTGGTGAATTAGCCATTCTGCTGGGTGGCCACACAGATGCTGCCAGGGCAAGTGAGGAGGAGCAAGAGAAGCTCCTGTTACTGCTGCTAGAAAAGGGCATATGGATCCATTTGAGAAAGATGCACCTCTATTATAGTGGGAATATTTCCTGTGAATGTTTAGCCAGTCCCTCCCCTGTAATTACTGTTGCAATTTGTAGTAATTTCCAGTGGCCTGGAAGAACTATTACTTTCATAAGACTTCAGTTAAGACAATCCCATCCATTAGCATTCCTTTGAAAAACAAATATGGCAACTTCACTGCCGGAAGTGTGGTGCCAAACTAAAGATCTTCCTTTGATCCCCCCCCCCCATCCCACTCAAATTTGTAGTTGCGTTTTTTTTGTTATGGAGTTTACCTTGAGGGAAGGGGTATTTTTGGTATCTCCCAATAGTAAGATAAGTAAGCATAACTTGGCTTGATACAGTGTAATACTTTTCCACTGAAAGATGAAAATCTAACCTGAACCTATTGCTTTTGTTATGCATTTAGTTACTTCTTGGAGAGGAAGAGAAAAAAAAAAAAACAACCCCGTTAACCTCGAGGAAAGGAAGAAAGATGTGTCTGTTTCCAGTTGGTTGGAAACAGTTGATAGCAACAGTCACAACAGATAGGTTGTTGCTTGGATTATTTAGACACTAGCGTGGTAACGGGTTAGGAGCTACTAATCTACATTTGTCAGAGAGACCAGTCCATTGTGTTGATCTGAAGTTTTTCCTTCAAAGAAGAAGAAGAAAGGGAAAAGCTGTCCTAGAATTTATAGCCAGGACTGGCCCTGTCTCTGTGGCTTCCTGAACTATCCTTAATCTCTCCTTAGGATGCTCGTTTTGTTTGCCTTAATTTTAGGCAATTACTGGTTTGTTGTACTTAATCAAAGCAGGGACTTACGTAGCCATCTCTAGCTGGCTGGCATCTTGAGGTCAAATTATTAGCTCTCTATTTTATCTGCAAAGTTTTTCTGGAAGGCTTTCTCCTCCCCTTCCATGTAGTGGTATTAGTGCACAGGGAATTGTAGACAATGTGCAGCAGTAAAGATGGTAAGACATAAACAAAACAAGAGAAACATCACAGGTCTCATGCTTTATTCATGTCACATTTGTTTATGTTCATACCACCCAGGAACACCCAGAAAAAGGGAAACAGCTGCTCCTCAAAGGAAAGACAACAGCAAAAATACATCAGTTCCTAAATAAGACCTTTTCTGTAAGGTGCTAGCAGAATTTTTGATGTGACATACTTGACAAAGTACCATTCTGTCTCTTCTTTTTGGCTCCTCTATCCAAAATTTGGGCTATCATTTAATAAAACCATAGAATAATATGAATATATTAATTTCACATCTATTACTTATTTGTGTAGCAAAAGTACCTTGCTGTGGGGCAGTAAAGTACTAGGCAGAGTACACTAGAACAAAATGAAAGGATAGGTTGTCTTCTAAAAAAAACCCCTGAAAACTGACCAAACAAACAAAAAAACCAAACCAAAACCAGCAAACCCGATCATTTCATGGCCTTGAATTACCTTTGTGCATAAGCAATTTTTTCCCTCTCTATCCTTCTTGGCCTTTCACCCACCTTCTCCACTTTTCTCATGTATGTTAATTTCTGGTATTTTTATCATCTCATTTTTTCTAACTGTTCTCATTGAGACCATCAAATTATGGTAGAAAATTGAATTCCAAACCTGCATTGAGGGGAAACATGGAGCACAACCTAATAACCACTCTGGATGTGTGCTCTTTGTCTGGTGCTTCAGTGCTGATGCTGAGGAAAGCAAAGAGTGCTGGACCAGCAAAATACAGAAGGCTGCTGGTTTTGTTAATTGAAGCTTAATTATGGTAAAAGATGGGGAACCACTGACCTTTAGAAGAGTTTGACTTAATGAGACCCTCATGCTTCATATCTGTTTTCAGCCACTTTTAGCTGAACTAAAATTACTGTTTAGTATGATTGGACTTCAGAAAGTCACTTTTCTCACCTTTGCTTGTGAATGATGATACAAAATAAATAAGGTTTGGTACTAAATTTGTGTGTGACATTTAGCAAGGTTGAGGAAAAAAAGATTCTATTTGGGTATGTTCAGTAGAAGTATGTATTTTTCACTTGGTTTTGGGTTTTGTCTGCTGCTTAAATGTTTTGGAGAAGAGTCAATATAGTTTATGGCTGAAGTAGGTGAAGCTGAGAATTGGGAACATCTTTGAGGTGTTACTTAGATGACTTAGATAAATCCTGCCCCAGAAAATCTTTTTCCCTGTTCTTTTCCAGCCAGGGTATGCGTATGAAATGCAACTACAAGTATTGCTTTAAAAGTAACAGATTCAAGTTTGATCAGCAGGGATAGAGGCTTTTTTTCATAGAATTTGGTTTGAACTCATATTCAGCACCTTATGTAAAAACAGGTTATTCGTAAAATAGTTGCTGCAGTATCACGTCTCTTCCAGTCCCTCTTTTTTTTTTCTTTTTCTTTTTTTCATGAAGTATTGAGCAAATATTACCTACATGGGAAAAATACAAGGAAAATAAATCATCTTCAAGTCTCTCAGGCTTGAGAAACAGAACATTTTTCAAGCTCTCTCACTAACAATACAGTAACAGATCTGCATGCAGCAGTGTCAAAATGTAAATGTGATTCAATTTGCCTTCCCCTTTTTGTCCTTTAATGATGCCAATTTTCAGTTATGGTCAAACTTCTTTGTTTGAAGATGGCACAGGTCTATCATAAGTGCCAATTTGTGCTAGAAAATTTAATTTTTATAGGCTATGAAATGTGAGCTGTGTGGTAGGACAGTAAATGTAATGTAATATATAATAGGCTATTTAATTTGTTTCAACCATCTTAAAATCTATTTCAGTCCTCCTGAGACATCCCAGAGCAGATCTAAAGGAGATCTTTTCCATCAAGCTCTTAGTGATTTAAACTTATATTTCCTGTCCATTACAGTTTTAAACTGCTAATAGTATCACAATTCAAATTCACAGGCATGTATAGACTTGCATGTTTTGCTAATGGGACAGGTGGTAAGCTTTTCAAGTATGAAAGACTTCAAACACCTTTACTCACCATTGCATGGCTTTACAGGTCTAATAGGAAAATGCATCTTGTACTCAGGTTCATGGAAGTTGATTAAAATGTTATTTCAAGGGTGAAGTCTGGTAGCCACTTTTAATACCTTCTATTCCTTTCCGGAAGCAACCAACTTTCTTTCTAGACCCCGGGACAGAGAGGGATCACTGGGTGCGTGAAGTCCAGTGCTTCACAATCACAGCAAGTCATCACAGTGCTTGATTCTGTAAGGACTCATAAGAATATGTCCCATCTGGGTAACCACAAGCTGGAAGACATTACTCCATGGGGAATACCAAAGATTTTTAGTACAGAGTGCTGCAGCCTTGGAACAGTGACATGCTGCTGGCATTGCAGAGTGGATGGCAGGCAAGAGAGGATCGCCTCTGTGTCCCAGTGGTGGCAAGGTGGCAGATGTAAATGTTTGTATGATAATAGCAAGATCATCATTATTGCCTACAATACAAAGGTATATTAACATACTTTCTTGCTCCTAATACAGTGCTGGCTACATATACAAGTTGCATTAGTTATTTTTCACTGATGGCTCATTATCCTTAGGTGATGAAGCAGTACGGCCAGTCCTTCTCTTCTTTCGTTGTTTCAAGCAGAGGCCTGACTCGCAGCATCTTCTTATCATGCGTATTTTCTGTTGATTTTCATTCCATATAAGTAATTTAAATCTAAAAGTTCCTGCTCTTCTTCCTGTATGATAATTTGTTTCTCTATCATATTAGCAGTACTTTAAATGATTGTGTTGACAGCAACCCAAAACCTAGTTGTTTGTATTGGGGTTTTTTGTTGTTGGTTTTTTTTACTAAGGTAGAAAATGGAAATTCTAAATAAAGTAGACGCTTGAGGAACACCACAACTACTAATGTTTTCCCCATCCCAATAATTTGGCATGAGATGCAATACTTGTGTGTTACCATTGACCAAGAAATTTCATCAAAGAAAGATAAGCCAGTATAATGTGATTTACATTTGGAAAGATCTGGGTTGGATTTTCATTCTGCTTTCTATTTATGTTCCAGTCATTGGTTACTCTTGGTTGCTCTTTCCCCTTAGAACAGTTGTTCTAAGATGCTGAAGAGCACGGAGTTCAAGTTGACAGGGCTTTTTTGAACACAGGTTCTACATTTCTTCTCCAACCCTAGGCTGCTATCCCAGAAAATGCCTTATTCGTTGAAAATCCTCGTGTCTGAGCTTGCGATTTTGATATATAACCCATTTTTCAGTGTTCTGGGATGGAAATTTTTTAAGCAGCCTCATTTCATGGATGTGGTAATTTTCAGTGCTTTGTCCTTGTTCCCATGAGGTATTCTGTCTCTGTCCTCATACACAGCATTATTCTTACAGGAAAAAATGATGCAAAAAGCTAATTTAATATTTGGTCTGTCCTCCTAATTTCTACCCCATGTTGACACCAGTTCTTCATTTCTTGCTCTTTATTTCTTGTTGAGAAACCTTTTGTTTGTCTGTGAGTTCCTATTTTACTGGCCTCCTGGCAGTTTTAATTTAAGTTCTGCGGCCTGACCTCTAAGTGCCAGCTCTCTTTGCTGATCAGTCCCTTTTTCCATTCCTTGTAGGTTCTCTGCTTTCTCTTAATATCCTGCTTTGAGGTGCATTCTCATGCAGGTAGGTCTGTAGCCCTTTCCTGTCCCCTTTTTCCCTTTACTTGGATGGAAAGACTCAACGTTTGATTTAAAGTAAATCCATGCCTTCCATACACTCAAATCCAATTGTGTATGTGTTTCATATATCTTCGGATGAAATTTTGGGTTATGGCCCAACAGGGAAAGGTGGGATTGCTCTTGAAATGTAAAGAAAACTGTTTGTTATTTTTGAGTTATGCAGGTGGTGAGGCCTGTACCCCCAGAAGGTTAAGGAAGTTTGAATTGCCTTTGGCAGTTATTATATGTTGTATAGGCTACTTACTTCCAGATGGGGTTTCTTCCTTCATGTAAAACCATGGGAATTAATTTTAAAAACTGGCATTTAAAACACCTGAATCAGAAATAGATTTTTTTTCTTTTTTCCTGATGCTAAGTATGTTTATACCAATACAATCAGTTTTGTTAGAAGGTCAATAATCTTGGAAATTTCTGGAAACTCTTTCAAGGTTTCTTTTTTCTTTTTTCTTTTCTTTTTTTTTAAAAAAGAAGGTACGCTAGTGTTTCTTTTCTCTCTCTGTTGAGAAACAAACTTATTTGGCAGTTTTTCTTGTGAAAACCCAAATGTGTATGATGACAGTTCACTTGTCCCTTTCTCCGAGTGGTTGGGAAAGCTGTTAGTGTGAACGCAAAGGCTGCTTTTTGGAGCCACAGTAATCACTTCTGAATCTTCTTATTATCAAGGATGAAAAAGATTAATTACTCAATCGCTGGCAGTTTTAGAATACAGTCTGAAGTATTTATGTGTTCATTTGTGTCACTGAAACCACCTTCAGAACGCTGTAGGCAGGGCTCTGGGTGTAAGCCTGCGTTTAAGTTTCTGTGAAGTAAGGTAGTGTGTGGATTTACAGTCTGTCAGCCACTTTGTGTCTACTCCGCCATGAACACATTTGTACCATATGGCCAAGGCACAGAATTGCCCAGCTATCTGCGAAGGCAGTAATCCATGCAGATGGACACAGCTGAAACACTTGGCTCCAAGAACCTGCATAGGAACTTCACGTTTGGACTCGGGTCTCTCTGAGTTAGAGGTTTAGTAAAGCTACTGAGGATTTTTTTTTTCTGGCTTCTGATATCAAAATGGAACTCGGTGCTCTGCCATGTTGATTTTGATAGTGTTAATCCTAGAGCTAATATAAATTTTAAATTACACATTTATGAATTTCATTTAAAGGTAATTGGAACTCCTCGATGTGCTTTAATGGTGATGTATAATGCTTGTGTCTCTTATCCTTGGAGGCAGGGGGTAGGGTGGGGAATCTCTGAATAAAAGTCCCTTCTTTCTCAGTTCTTTTTATTTGGGAATAGCTGTTTTCTTTTCTGGGTCTGCCTGAAACTTCCAAAGTCCGCCTCTCATACGTGTCCTAGAGCTTGATGAGGTGATAGCAAGAGAGAGATTTGTAAGGCTTTCCCTGTGTTTGTTAGCCAAGGCATCCTTCAGTATTTATGTTGCAAGATTTTTAAAGCATGGATAATAGTATTTAGTAAGTAAAAGCTTGAAAAACTTATTAATGGACTGTTTATATTTTGTGTTATTCCTCTTTATTGTTTTCCTTTGCTTTAATGAGATTGAAGCCAATTTGGTGTCATTAGTAAATGTCTGAGCATGTTCTTCAACATGAGCTTTCAACACTATGGTGGGGAGTCTGGGGGTTATATCTTTAATCTGATGGCACTTTAAGTTGTTCGGTTTACTTTTTAACTTCATCATGGGTCAGTGGGTGTTTCTGTAACATATGGCACTGTATGTTGAAAGTGGATGTTTGCATCTGGTATCCATTGGAAGATTAAGGTAGAGAGGATGAAGTTTTGAGCAAGTATGTGTGTTTTGGATGAAGGATAAAGTGAGAATACTTTTATTTCCTTTTAGATTTGAAACATATCATTCTAGCAATGCCTTTGAAACTCTGCCAGCTTTGCCAACCGTAACATTTATGGGATTTTGGACCTAAACTGAATTAGAAAACTGTTTTTAGTGGCAGAGAAAAAGGTTAGTGCATGAAAATAGCTAGGCCTATTATTGACTGCATGTGGTCAGTGGTTTGGCTGAATGTAGGTGGCTCTTTTCCTGTCACTGTTTTCAAGCATATGGCTTTGTGATGAATATAAAACTCTTTAAAAATGAGTTCTACTGAAGTTCTTTTGCACAGTAGTCTTTTGCTATTTAGTAGTAATTATTTTGCTTTTGCTATTCATTTTCAATCTTGTAGTAAAACCCCCCACTTTTAAAATAAAGCTTATGATTCTGGTTGATATCAAAACTAAGAGGTTTGATGAATATAGTCATCTGTGTATAGCAGCTGGTTCTGTCAGTAATATTTTATAACAGAATGCATATACTACGTTGTTGATTCTTTATCGTTGCTAATGCTGGGTTTGTTTGCAGTGGGCAGAAACTCCTTTTAAATGTGCACATGCATTTTGTTTAATTAGTACTTCTGTGAAAATCTCTAGTACTGAATTATAACTTCCCGAGTTTTCCCAAGGTCAGCTTCAGATTTGCTGTTTCTTTTTCCCATTGTGTAGAAGACAGCTTGAGATTAACCTAGTGTTTTGTTTTCTTCTTTGGGTGGAGTACACAAGGTGCTACCTCAGAGCTCAGAGAATAGCGAATTTTCTAGCTTTGCTGCAGAGAGAGCTTAAGGGCACAACAGGTTCTGTTTAGCTTTAACTTAAACAGCGTTATCCTATTTATATCTTTAAAAAAAAACCCAACCAAACAACTGGGTGATAGAGCTGTAAATTGTGCAGATTGTGGATTGTGTAGATTGTCTGGTGTTTTTGGTGTAGAAAATTCTAGAGGATCTTGTTTTAGCAGCTATCAGATGCAAGAGCTGGTTGCGTTCAGCCGAGAGCAAAGTACATTTGGTTCTGCAAGATGCTGAGAACTGCAGGAAGAATTAGAGGCACCAAGCACTTCATGAGTGGGTTCCGTTGCTGTAACGTATTTAAAAAAGCAAAACTGTTTACAGTTTCCCCATGTTTGGGGAAAACAATTTATAGAATTACCCGATTTTTAAAGTAACTGTAAAAGCATAACTAAGTAAACAAGGAGATAACCTGCTTAATATATTTGTCAGTCCGTCCTTAGAGAAGCGCACCCTGGTCCCACAGGGCAGACACAAGGAAAATCACTGTTGCGCAAGTGAGGCTACTTGTGTGGTCACATGTTGCAGACTTTGAAGAACTTCATTTGTTATCTACATAAAAAAATTTAGACAATACTATTTAAAACACAAAATGTACTTCTAAAATTCTTAAAATGTTAAAAAAGAAAATCTCTAGAGCTGTAATTATTGCAACTATAGGTTAGAACTTACTGTAATATCTTCCTACAATATAATTTACAGATTATTAAGAAATTCTTTTCTAATTTAAACTAGGTCTTTTGAATTGTATTATGAAGACAGAGCTGTTGTTCCTAAGCATGCTTGGTGAAAGACTATCACTAAGCAGGAAGTGCTATGCATATATTTGTAAGTCTCATTGCAAGAAAATCTGAAGTAAGGTGGATATAAGCATTACCTCCTCATATGTTTTTTGAAAAAAATAATTTGAATTTGCGTGAGTTTGGGGTCATGCAAAACACCCTCAATAACAGCACACTATGTAATCTGTTTTATTTTGGGGTTTGGTTTTATTCCTAGTTCTAATTTGGGACCAGGAAACTGCTAGATATTTTTGACAGTAGTAATTGTCAGAATTCAGGAATGCTCTATCATGAGAGATCTCATATTTAAAAATACCGCCTAACTTATAACTGTTCCTCAAAAAGGATTTTAAATAGAAGGATGATGGAGATTATTAGTGTCAGTTCTGAACACAGATTGGTAGAACGGTATCTTAAGACAAAAACAGCACAGCTAACTGATGACCTTCATTTCCGATTTATGCGAGATATTTTTTGTGGTCATGTTTGTGAAAATAGTTACACTAATAATTCTCAATGCCGCCTGTTTGGATTGTAGAGGTTGGAGACCTGAGGGAGCTGCAAACGCTGGATATTTCAACCAATCGTTTGATAACGTTACCTGAAAGGCTGCATATGTGCCTTTCGCTGCAGTACTTGACTGCAGACCGAAACCACCTGTGGTATGT
Organism: Charadrius vociferus; assembly: GCF_000708025.1. Classification (NCBI taxonomy): domain Eukaryota; kingdom Metazoa; phylum Chordata; class Aves; order Charadriiformes; family Charadriidae; genus Charadrius; species Charadrius vociferus. The sequence goes on along the minus strand of NW_009646608.1, from coordinate 2,690,117 downwards.
TCCCCGCCACCTGTGCCAACTACCAAGCCTCAATGAGCTCTCCATGGCTGGAAACCGCCTTGCATTTTTGCCACTTGGTGAGTCACCGCTGTCATTGGGCTGGGGGTGGGTCAGAGAAGAGACAGGAAAACAAGTTTTCCATCCCAAAAAGAAAAAAACAAAACCAAGTGATTTTTTTTTGGTGGTTGCTACAAACTCTGTTTATGGAGCTGTCACAGTGATCATATTGTTGGAAAATATGTTAATAAACCAACAAAAAAAAGCCAGTTAAGGTTTTGTGTCTGTTTTAAAGCAATAGGTCAGCTATCAAATTTGCTTTATTTTTAGCTAACTGAGGGGTAAAAAAGTATAAATGATGTTTTGTTTAAATATAGTACTATGTAATCTGAGTTGCACCACTGTGGGTAATGATCTGTTTCTGTTTGCTGGATCTGATGATTTAACTAGGATTCTTCAGCTAGGGTTTAAAAATCGCTGTGGAATCCCAGTTAACCCCACATAAATTATTTTTCATCATTAGGAATGTCAGTACTGCATAATCTAGCAAAGATTTAGTTTGTGCCATGTGTAGGCATCCATCAAAACTTCACGGTAGTAGCACAGGAAAGAATAGATCTGCCTTTTTCTCAACTCTTTGGAAGTTTGGAAGTGTCAAAGCAGGTCTTCAAGAGTAGGAGGTGCAGTCAGTGTGTGGTGGTTTGTTGTGGGAAGTAGTTGTGTTGTCAGTAAGTGTGGACTGTATATTCTGTTTGTGAAAAGCAAGTCCTCTTCCCTGTGTTTGTTACTTTTTAGCCCTTGCATGAGCGAATCGCTGCTGAAATATAGACACACATGCAGATTTGTCATGTCGTTTGAGTAGCCATTAATAGTTTTTCTAGAATACAATCAGAGTTTGGTGTTAATTAGGTGCAGATGAAGTTATGATAATCACATTGAAAAGAAGCTGAAAATTGAGGTGGCTAAAAATGAGATAATAATTTCTAAATTAATTACATTTGTATAGGTTTAACTTAATTTTTTCAGTACTAGCAATTCAGTCTTTAAAGAAGTTTATGATCTTTCTGATTTTCTTAGCACCTTAGTTTATATTACTGGAAAGTAAGTGGAAATAATGTCTCCAGACAAAGGGTTTTGGTTATGTCCCAACATATGTCATTATATAAATAAGAAAATGAGTTCCAGGATGCATCATCCAGATTCCACAGTACTAACTAAAGCAAGCAAAGTAATTTCCCTTATTTTGGCAAATATTTCTAACTGCATTTCATGAGACAGGAAGTTGAATCTTTTCAATTTTGCAAAAATAAGATGCTGTTCAATAAGATGAGATGTGAAATATTAAAGGGTAAAAGTTTTTGCTACTTTTGCGCTAGTAGCTTATCTGTGAGTGAGCTGTGACCTGGATGAGCCATAGATCTGCTGAAGTGTTTTAAGTTCAAAAGGAGGAAATAAATCTCTAATATAATGACACACCTTCTTTTTTTCTTTATTTTTAGACTCAAATTCAAAACATTCAAAAGGAACTTTTAAAATAACGGGAAACATCAAAGACTGTCAATTGACCTTGTTCAGTAGTTCTTAATAGTGACTCACTCGTGAACATTTGGAGATAATTTGCTATCTGTGGATATGAAACTGAATCATAAATCCTAGAGTTCAGAGGAAAAGCAGCACAGTATAAATGTAAATATTTAATCCTTCCTCTGAAGAATCGGAAAGCTTCAGAGTGGTCAAGATGTGATGAAATAAAGTAGAAGAGAGAGTTAGTGCATTGAAAAGCAAAAAGATTAAATCTATCTTCTGTTGTATGGGAAAATATTTTTCTTGGAGTATTACTGAAGTTAAGGCATAATTGTAGCATTATTTCTGCTAGCTGCCCATGTTGGCTTTTTTTCTTGGTGTGTATTCTTACATCCAACTTTACCGGTTAATGACTGAATAAGGACGTTAAATAGCAGTGAAAGATGCTGTGGAAATATCTACAAGTGATATTCAAGCAAGAATTGTCAAACAATTTTTTTTCAATCAGGGATTTAAGTTGAAAAGCAGACATTTTATTCATCTCCTAACAGAACGGGTGGGTTTTTTCCTCTTTTTTTATTAGATGTTGCCATGTTAGAAGAAATATGTTTGGAACATATTGCTTAATGCTTTTTAAAGTGTGATTTACTTCATTTCATATGGTGGTTGACATCTACTATGCCAAGGAATCCATTCTTCCTCATCTAAGTATGTCCCTTGCAGCTGCCAGTAGAGCCTCTTGTTAAGTGTAATGGAAATCTGTGTTGTCCTGTTCCTAGATTGATAGGTGTAAGATTTATTCCAGCAGTAGCACAGTACTTTCATAGCATTGCTGGATAAGTACTATGTAGTTTTTTGTCCTGTACATTCTTTTAAGTTTGCAGGCACATGCATCTTAAGAAAAGAAGTATAACACTATTAATCAGTTTTACAAAAGACAATAAAAATACCTGATCCCACTCTCTCACTTTCAGAACTGGTACATAAACAAGCATATGGGTAAACAATAATGAATTAGTCATTTGTTCTGCAGAATACACTTAATTCTTGGATATGCCAGTATTTAAAAAAAATATTTTTCAGCTGATGAATATTCTAGTTTATATGAAAAGAAACAAGATTGCATGGATCTGAGCCTTTGGGCCTCCCTAATAAATTTATTTTTTTAAAAAACCACAATTGTATCTGTAAGTTGAACTGGCAACTGCATCCTGGACAGTCCCATTATTGTCAGGGTAGCTTTCACGCTGCCCTAATAAATGGCCTTAGGAATTCTGTTCTTGAATGGCAGATGGAACTACTGATCTTTTTATATCATTCTACTTACAATAGAAATTATCCTTTGATAGAAATTTAAATTTAAAATTTTACCATTAGCTCCAATGCCTAAAAATGAATTCCATTGCAAACGGAAATTTGAATCTGATGACATTGCAAAAATAAGAATGATTTATGTAATAAAGTACAAATATAATTAAAATAGGCCATAAAGTCTCAAGTGAAGGGTACTGGCAGTACAGGGGATGTTATGACAGCAAATATTCAGTGTTATATCACTTTATTGAGGGTTTATGTGCACTTTTTGTTTAGAAAATGGGTCTAGTAATTATCAGTACACAGTAAACAAAGGTCTTATTCTACCTCAGTATATGCTGCTTTTGTGTCCTTGCCCTCACAGTATGGTTAAAAGAGCATCAGTGCAGACACACAAGAGCTTTTGTTCCATCTTCAGCCATGTGGAATGCATATGCCAGGGCCCTGAGGTTAAAAAAAAAAAAAAAAAAGGAAAAAAGAAAAAGGGAAAAAAGGGGGAAAAAAAATAGAATTGAGGTTTGTTCAGGACTCATGGCATTTGGTCATTTCTGGGAGAAAGGTCTTTGATCTGGGAGCCTGGAAGGAGGAAAGTGGAAATGTTTTAGACACAGTACAGTGCTTGCACAAGCCACATGAAAACCTTCTTTGTAGCTTTAGCCTTTTCATAGATGGACAGCTTCCTTATTTTACAAAGTTCTTCAGCAGCATGTTTTTTAGAGAACTTTTAACAATATTTGTTGACTGATATAAGACATAAAATTTAATGTGGATGGGATACAAAGAGCTTTTTAAAGTGATGATTTATTTAAATTTAAACTTTATAGATAGCGTTTGGAACTGGAAAAAATCTTTTGGGGACTAAAAGATGCTTGGTTATTTAATGCAAAGAAACTATATCAAAGGAACATTTATAGTTACAGGCTATTTGGCTTTGGGAATTGAATTTTTCCTACTGAGATATTTTGTCTAACATCCAAAAATTTGCTTTAATTACCTAGGAAATGCAGTCAACTCAGAACTTAGAATCTAAACATAGCATAAGATAAAGACAGAGGGAAGAGATGAGATGCAGCATAACTCCCCCCTCAATGCATATGAAAAGAACAGCTTTAGGGCTTTTTTTGACTTGCCTGATTTTCAGCCCATTTGCATACATCTGTGTAGAAATGAGCAAGATGAGCCTCTTCTAAAAATTTTCTTCCATTCTCTAAATTAATAAGTTAAACAGTAGCGCATTCAAGCTACCCCAGCAACCCATAGTTTTCTGCTGTTCTTAGTATAATTGGCTTCTGCAACATCAGGCGATGTCGAAGCGTTAGGTGTGCCGTGCACATGCTATCTGCTTTAAATTTTATTGGATGATTCTCTTCCAGCCTTACAATATTTTATGGTGTTACAGTGCCTCAGTATTGCAATACTTTTATTCATTGTAGGATAACAATGTTTTTGTTCCATCTAAAAATATCCCAGAACTTTACTAAACTATTTTCAGCCCTGCAATACTGAGCCAAAATAAGTCATCTTTTTGAGGTGTTAGCTCATAACGATGCACAGTAGCATCTCACAGCAGCGCCCATCAGTCAGCAGAGATATTTGTACATGCTTCTTGGGGCAGGACAGTTGATGGATGTAGCAGATAGGTCTGCGAACTAGAATGTCTTTGGGACAGCGTCAAAGCAGCATGTGATGGCTGAATGTGTCCCCTGATGTCCAGTGACTCTGGTTTGAACAAAGCCCAGATTATGGTCCCTGAAACCTCCATAGACTGTTGAAGGGCAAGGGCCTGTATTAAAAGAAAAAAAAACAACCCAAAACTCAGTTTTTCTGTGTTAACATTTTTATTTCAGAGAAGGAATCGATTAATTTTCTGTTGGTATCATCACTTGTTCTTTATATGAAAGAATTGATAATGTGACACCCTCTGAAGCTCCCCCTCAGTGTGAGCTTTCAGGTTTCTGCTGCTTAGAGCTGCCATTCAAGTGGGTGACAGCTGAAGACATTCAGTGTATTTTAAGATGGCCAAATGTTTGGGGGGGATCACTCAAAATATCGTTTGCTTCATCTGTGCTAAGTGGTGTCCAGAGCTGTTGTGTACAATAAAACTATTCAATAATAAAGAAGGGATTGTACTACCTGTTGTCTTAGCAGGGAAGTATGAGTTCATTATTCCCAATAGAATTTCTGAATAGAAACATAATGGAAATTGTTTTAATTTTTATTCTGTTCTTGGCCACGATTATAAAAGGGACAGAAGCTATGCTGATTTCTCTGGTTATGCTTATCTTTATGCCAACCAAGGTAATTGACAGTTGATAAAGATGGGAAGTCAGAATTAGTCGATACTAGTATCATCTTGCAATGTGGCTGATTCAGCCAAATGCTTGTTTATCTTGCTTAGTTTCTATAACATACTCATGAAAGTTTAAGAAGTTAGGAGGCATACAGATTTTTTTTTTTTTTTTTCATAATACAATTTGGGTTGCAGCTATCGCCTCCCAGGCAGAGAGGCTTTCAAACACTGTTCGCTTGGTTTGTGCTTTGTATTAAATGCATTCGTCTTTTCCTAACCCGGTAGCTCGAACGGCATAGGAGCTACAGATAAACCGGGCTGCCCAGATGATCCTACGTGCCAGCTTTCTTGCCAGTTCAAAACTCTTTTAGACTATTCTTTTTAGTTCGCTGTTTGGTTTGTCTTTTTAAACATCTCACATTAGCATGTTTTTCACTTCTTTTGATAGCACACAGATTTACCACTGACTAGATCTTGCTGATAAGCAAGATTCTTGTTTCTGAGAATTCTTCCTAGAAGCCTAAATTTTCCCTTTTAATTTTGCTCCATTTTTCCACTTTAATTTTCTAAACAAAATAAAATTGCTCCGTACCTATATGCTCCTTTCTGGAAGTATGTTAATGTATTTCTCATCCATGAAGGTATTGCTTAAACATGCTGTAGTTGCTTCTTTTGACTGCCAGCCATGAATATTTTAAGAGAAATAATGTAAGAAGCACACCTTCAGATGTATTGATCATTTACTTGTAGCCACAACCTTTGTTGTATATTCTGCACTTTAATGCCTCTGTATTTTCTTGTGGTCTGTAATTTACCACATTATGCAGACTTGTTTCTGAATGATTACTGGCTGTATTTGGTTATGGCTAATGTAATCAAACAGGTATCTCTTGGAGAAAAGGAAGAGTGGGACAGATGACATTCTTGTTTATGTCTTTATCACTTTACCAAAGATAGTGAAACTGGGATTTCAGTGATGTGAGGCCAGTTAATGAGAGCAGGTTTGACCTTATGAACTTGAAGTATGCACTGTAGACTTGAAATCAATTGTCCCTTTGCTTCTTTAAATTGACTTCGGAGTTTGTCAATGTTAAAATTTAATTATTTATAACGGGATTTTCAGGGCTACTGAAAAGGGGGTTTCTTTTGTTTTAGTAATTTTAAATGCTATTTTGTAAACAGCTTTTCAGCTCATCCATAATAAAACCATTGGCTGAAATTTTACAACGGAGAAGTACTAATTTATGTTTGCTTACGATGATTCTGATTAGCTTATTTATAATTAAAGAGAATTGCTTTGCTTAGAATTGTCACTGTGTCATCCCTTCTCCCCCTGACTTTTCTTGTTTTCTAAACCCAGATTTAGGTCGTTCTCGGGAGCTACAATATGTTTATGTGGATAACAATATTCATCTGAAAGGCCTCCCGTCTTATCTGTATAATAAAGTCATTGGTTGCAGTGGGTAGGTATGAATTAATTCAGATGTCTTGCATACCTGTTCCTTGTAAAATTTCTCATAAATATCTTCCTGTGTGATAAAACTGATTTTTGTGTGTGTGTGATTGATTCAGAACTGATGTTACTTTGAGGGGATTACTGCAGCTCCCAGTTCTGTTTTATTTCTGTAATAAGTCGTCTGAGTTAATTGCTGACTTTCAATATTTTAGTATTAAGCCGTAACGGACAGCGCAGTTATTCTGAAGGAATTTGTAATGATAATGTAAGGCCTAAAGCTGAATCCTGGCAGCATTGAAAGCTGGCCAAAAATGTAGGCTTCAGAGAATTTCCAGAACTAAAGAATGAACAAAATATTTTTTAATGTGTTGCAGCATCTATCTAGTTCAGAAGTTCTCACATTTCTGTAAGTTGTGGGCCGTATCTTGGAATATCACGTGCAGCTCCTTCACTCATTTTATATCCTAGTACCAGCTTCTTGTAGGTCCTGGTACCTACTAACTAAAATAAGTAACTTATTTTTAGGAATTATGGATTGACAGGTATATTTTTACATGTGGATTTTAAAAATATCCTAGGCTGTCTCATGTTTGTGGTTAGGATGTGAGAAAAAGTGGTGTGTCTAGGACACTAGCTTAATTCTTTCTGCACTGACACTAGCATAAATTAGGATCAGCACCACTGATGAATGCAGCCTTACTGGTGTAAAACTCATCAGAAGAGGATTGTCTCCATTACCATCTAATTATAATTTTCTGGTGTGCTCGCTCTCAGCAAATCTTGCATTAAATATAAATTCCCTCTCTACAGCCTGCATTCTGCCGCAATATGCGAGATGCTGAGTCTTGGCATTTTAAGGTTTTTCTAATATTCCTGTGTCAGCTGGTTGTGTGATATTTAAATACTTGTAGTTGGATTATAATTCTGCTGAACTGTGTGCAGTCTCAAGCTCCTACTAATTTTGTTTTTCTGGAAAAAAATAATTTCTAGCTTTTGTTCTTTCAAAACTGATTGTAAATTATAAGATAGACATTAAATTGACCCTAAAGATAACAGAACCATATTGATTGTGACCAAAACCGCTACTGACAATGCAGGAAATGTTCCAACAAGTTTGGTCCAACTGTCCTGCCTATTTCAGGTGATTTTCAACAACCATATCTTTATTTTTTCAATGTTTAAAGTCCTTATTTTATACTCAGTCAAGATAATTTTATCTTTCCACTGACCTTTTATGAAGATATTACCAGTTCTTTTTGCTGTTATTACATGTACACTGCTGGTGAGGCTACCTGCTATATCTCTGATGGAGAGTATTATAAATCTAGTATAGAAGAGGCCAAAAAAGGTGCAAGTGTTGCAACAAAATTAATTCTTGTAATGCTTCTGTGGAATAAAAAAGGATAATTTTTTTCTTAATAATAAAGAATAAAAAGAAATTATTTTTAGTAAGAAAAATAATATTTGTATTTTGTATTTGTATACCAAAGAGATATTTGCCTTTATGTTTTGAAACCATCTTGAAACATCATAGATTATTTTTAAGGAGAATTTTGAACACAGGAGGAGCACTTATATATATTATCAAGAAAAAATGTTTTATTTGCTAATGTGCTGAGTGACTTTAAAATCATGTAATAATCGTCATGTGAAGAATTTCTGTGTTCCTTCCAAGAAGCATTAGTAACCAATGCAAGGTTTTCGTGGGTCAGGCGAGAGTTGAAGATCCAGGCTTTAGTGCTCTGTCTGGTCATCCACAGGAGAATAAAATCTGACATGCTGCTGTTACTAACATAAAGCTAGATTTCTGAAAATAGAATATAAATTGCATTGTGTAAGTAATGAATCTCTGTCTGGGAATCCTGCAGTCAGACTGACTGAAAAAGTCTTTTATGTAAGAGGTGATGATCTCACCACTCAAAATAAATTTTGATCTTATTTTTTGCAGATTGGATTTCATAGTCTCCAGCTAGATATCTGTCAGTCTTGTTGAAGGCAGCCAATAGGTGGTCACAGCTTTTTTTTTTCCCCCCAGTTATTTATTCACCAGGGTTCTTCTGCAGCTCCGTTTTTTTCTAGCTAGGTAGTCCATCCTCTATTCCACTTTTTAACCTCTGTGGATTTTGTGGGGGGTTTTTGTAATTCTTTGTTCTTGCACCCGGTATTACTCATAGGTTGAGATTCACTCCCTAATCCATCCTCCTTTAAGGGTGGCTATCTCTTGGATTATTCCTCTTGATGGTCTGTTTCTCTTGTTTGCTTTGTTTTTCGGTGTTGTGGTCCGGCAGTAATAGCCTCACCCTTTAGATAAAGTAAACCAAATGGCCCAACTCTGAACTGCAGAACTGTAGTGAGTTTATGGGTGTGTCTTCTAGCTAGGTCAGTAAGCAGTTAATCAGCTTGAAAATACAACATTATAGACTTATTTGTTGTGATAGCTAACTCATTGGGTATGGATTGCTGAGGAATGGATTGTTGGAATACTTGATCTCTGAATTCCCAATTATATTTTAATCCCATTAATGGTTTGTGAGAAAGTATTAAATATTTAACAAGCAGCTTATTGACTTGCTGTTTGATGCTGCTCTTTTTTTGCTTGTTTCTCTGGGCTATTTTTCCTTTAATCAGAAGAGACGAGATTCTTTGTTATCAGAGAAGTACTATGAGACTTCTTTCACATCTGATAAGGTTGAGAGTAGTTACCTCAGTTTTAGGTCCAATATCTGGGAAGGCTGACGAATTTGTGTTTCTGTTCCATTTGTTAGGACTGGCCCTAACAAGTTGCTCTTGGCTTCAAATTTAAGTTGTCGTAAACAATTCCGATTCCCCTGTTGACTTCCCCAACCTCTGAGTAGAATTTTCCTATGTGTGTCTCTTTGGTATGATAGCTTGCAACAGGGATCATGTAAAGAGTTGTTATTTTTACTACAAGCTAAGTTTCTCTCCTTGGATCCAAATAACCTTCCTTTTCCTTATATGATTTGGGAAGGACAAGGCTAGTAGACTTACTAGGGTATCTTCCCACTGCAGCTTAAGCTGCTCTTTTTATTTTTCATTCACCCACCCCGTTGCACCCTCCAAGGGAAGTCTGGGTGGGGAAAGGTATAGTACAGAATCACCCGGTGGCACTTAATTTTTTTTTTATTTTTTTTATTTTGTGGTGGTTGTAGTTTGCCTCAAGTATTATAGTTAAGAAAACCGTTAATGTTCTCAACTGGTTGATGCAAGGTATAGGAGGCCAACTGTTAGGTATGAAACTGCTCCTCTATGTAAAATATTTAGTAATAACAGCATTCAGAAGCTAAAAGAGATTAGCGTGTTGGCAAAGTAAGGGAAACATAGTGCACTTGGTTCGCCTCCTGGGATTGTGTCCTCATTTCTCCAGCTTTTGAATGTTACTTGATTAGTAAAGACCTCCAGATGTCCCATGACTAGCACATCACAGAAGGTGGCAATCTCTAGAAAATGTGTGTGAACATAGAATCACAGGATAGTTTGGGTTGGAGAGGACCTTTAAAGGTCATCTAGTCCAACCCCAACACGTGTTGCAGTCTGCAAGGAATCCTTGAAGGGTGCTGCGCTGAAGAACGGTATCAGGCATACTGGTCATCTGGGTTTCCCCATAAAGTTACTTTAATAATTTTTTTTCTAACCACTTTCTAAATGTCTTGTGTCCTTCTAGGTGTGGTTCTCCAATTCAAGTTTCAGAGGTGAAACTGCTTTCTTTTTCATCGGGCCAGTTAACTGTGTTCCTGCCAGCAGAGGTGAAATCTATAGGGACAGAAACAGATCATGTGCTGCCTTTGCAAGAACTGGCCATGAGGACCCTCTATAACACCTACTACAGTTTTTTGAAAGGTATGAAATTTCTGCATTCCTCAGATTACAGGAAGAGTAGAAGTGCTTTTCTGGCAGTGATAGAAACATTTCAAATAGCTCTTCAAAGAGCTGGGCAAGGATTAATATTTTAACAGTTTTATTTAATCAAATTATGTTTGAAATGTTGTATTAGAACAAAAATGTCCAGTATCAAAAACCAGAGATCCAAAGGCTATTTCCAAGGTCGAGTGGTGCTTACAAATGGCTTTTTTCTTGAGGACTGTATAGAGAAGGACACTTTTTTGCAGGAGAAACTCTTTAATGGAAATAGGAGATGAGAAATACAGTTCCCGAGGCAAGATGAGATGCATCAGCCAACAATGCAACTTCTTGCCAGGCAGCACACTCCTAAACTGGCAGACTTGTTATACATAAGGCAGAAGAAATGCTATCAGCCCTTGGCCATTTCAGTACAACGTGACAGCTGAGCTGTTTTAGTTCTGCCCCAATTCAGACTCTTTGCTGTAAAGCAGCCCTTGCCTCATCTGGTCATGCACCATGCAGTCACATGAGTTAGCAGTATCTGATGATAACCTGCAGATTCAGATTTTGTCAGATTTAGATGTATTGTGAGTCTCCCCTATTCACTGCATCTTGGGAATTTGTCAGCTTTAGAGGTGAAGGCAGAAAGCAGAAGGGTAGAGAGTTACAATGGGAAGATTAGAGGGTTATGGTAAGGGGTCACTTGCACCGTGGCCACTGGAGGAAATCGTAACTGCTGAACTGTTGCTTTGCTAGGAACAGTGTATCTGCAGGTCTGCAGCAAATACGCTGAAGGGAAGAAGCATTGTGTTGAGGGGTGGGATAAACATACAAGCCTGTGTTCATAGGAAACGGCACTGCTTTGTGGAGAATGTGTTTACTGATACAGAGAACATATTAATTGACCAGTTTAAGGTTGTGCATTTTTTATATTTCTGTATATGGAGAGGAGAGAGAAGGTTTTCAGTTGTTAGTATCAGGATATCACCTGCACCAAAATTGCACCATGACTGACGCTGTTTCATTTTGATTTGCAAAATTCTAGTCTCTGAAAAGGAGTTTGAGAACATCAGGTACAAGATCATCAGTAACTACTTTTCTGACACAGTTGTGACTTCCACGATAATTTCTGGAATATGACTGTGTGAATGTGGTTCCTGAAGATGTTGGTGAAGGTTGGTTTAGGAACAGCAAGATACCATTGCAAAATCAGTTTAAGAAATGGTTTGTAGATGCTTTATACAAGGCTGAGGGTTATATCTTGTTACACCCAAGGTGCAGAACCTGTAAAAGATGGTGAAACATTTTTTTTTTAACTATCTTGCCTACTTCCAGTTTGCTACACTGTACTGTGTAGTCTTTTAATATATTTATATATACACATGTATATTTTCTTCTTCTGAGTGACCTTATTAAAGACTAAGTGCATTACCACTGGCGACACCCACACTTCAGTGAGGCAGGAGTACTGTGGAGCTCAGATAGGTGTAAGATAATGGTGTGCTGGGGAAGCAGGTGGCACATATCATTAAAGTAGCAGATTTGATCTATCGCTGCCTAAATTTGCAGTTTCAAGGGTGCTGTTAAATACTTGGCAGCTGCGAGGTAAGTATGACAAAAGCGACTGGACTACTTTTCCTCAATCTTTGCTTGGCTACAGAATGTGACCTTTTCTTTCTGACGCAAATGTACTATTCGTCATGCTTGTCGTCTCAACTGAGGCTGTTGTGGTACATTGTGTATGGGGTTAAACCTTACAGTGTTTGAAAGCTGAAACTAGTGTGATATCGCAAAACTGATTTATCAGGTACTGCATCTTGTCTTGATTACTCAGCACCTAAACTCATTCACCTGTCTTGGCTGTCTCTCAGTTTCTAGATGGAGATTAGCATGTTGGTTTTAATTTATAAAGCACTACGTGGCTTGGGCCAAGCCTGAGAAAACGATTGCTCTTTCCCATGAAATGACCCTGGAGTCCCTTTTGGTGAAAACGATGGCATCTTATAAACTTGGGAGCACACTTAAGAGATTATGAATGTATTCATCTTTTTAGAGGGGTCTCTTTAGTTGAACCTGTGAGAATTATGCTGGGCTGGATTGTATTTCAAGTAATTCTAAATATTTCAGACCCCTTTTTGCTGATAGTTTGAGCTTTTTAGTGAGCTTAGCTATCCTGCTGGATTGGTTGCTGAAATGTTTTAGCAAAATACTACTGATGTCCTTTTCAGAATTTTGTATTGTTATTAATTACTAAACACCTGTCTAGATCATCTTTGTGTCTAAAAATGCTGTATTACTGGTTTTTATTGTTTGCTTGAGCTACATTATTCGGACCCAGTTAAGCTGACAGATGCCAGACTTGTACATTTAACTTTAACTTTTTGAGCTCATACATGGAAAGCACCATGTGCTCCACCCTAATTGTAATTTGTGGTAATTTGCGTAACTTTGCTGCTGTTATGACAAAGTCTTAAGAATGTTTGACAGCTGATTTTCTGAATTGTTCATGGATCATGCTTGTTGTGTTTGACTTTATCATGCAATTGTTTTGTTACAAGCCTTTTTTGTTTGTTTTTTTTTTTCTTCTCTAGATTTGAACTTTCTGACTCCAATCTCACTACCCAAAAGCCTCTTGGAATTGCTGCACTGTCCCCTGGGACACTGTCACCGCTGCAGCCAGCCTATGTTTACCATTGTCTACCCAAAGCTCTTTCC
>NW_009646608.1:2623009-2676937 GCF_000708025.1 Charadrius vociferus | reverse complement strand
GATTGCATCAAGGGTAATTATACAGGAAGTTACACTGGGTTTTCATTCAGGAAGAAAAACACCTTATGGAACAAAGCATATTCTTAAGGCCTTTTTTTTTTTTTTTTTTTTGACTTAGCAGCCTTTCAGATCTAATGCCCCTGTCCTATGATTGTATATAAAAGTTGACAAATCTTTTCTTTGCAAGAACACCAGCATGCTGCTGTTGGACTGTTCGAGAAGGGCTATCACACTTGCCTGTTTCAGACTGCTGTAAGGTAGTGACGGGTTTTGATATGATGGGATTGATGTGTTTGTGGTAGTGCAGCACATGCATGGCACATCTGTGCCTTGGGAAGGAAATACTATCTAATACCAATACTTCCCCTGATGGTTTCAACCCCAACTTCAGGAAAATGCCGCCACCAAATAAAAGTGCTGTAGGATTAAAGGCAGAAAAAGTTCTAAAGCCAGAGTTTAATTAAAATGTTCTGCAGTAAAATATTCTTGTTTTTCTTTCCACGCTAATTAAATTGAGATATGCTGTGGAAACATTCTGCATTGTAATATATATTTCGTAGCAATACCCCTTTCAAAAAATATTTCCATTTTTATGGTGTAGAAGATGTGAGTGTGTCTGCAGGATTCAGAAGTCAAGTAGACAAGCCTAGACAAACTTCCTGACTTGCTGGACAGTACAGTCATAGAAGAGACTAAAAACTGGGTTATAGTTCAGGGAATATTGGCCTTATGTAGATAAAGAATTACAATACCTTTAAGGTGAGCACTGATCGTTTTTCATTGATTTTTTCCCTAACCCCTAATAATCTGAGCCATAATATCAACAAATCCACTTTTTGCCATGCAAAAGTATCATCAGAGAAATTTAAACTGGTTCTACTTGGACAAAACTACAGTACCATTTGATAGCTAATAAATAAGGTTTAAAGAAAAGTCACTTGGAGTTAAGCAAATCTGATGCTCAGGTTCTTTTTAGAGAATTCATGTCAAGCCATCAGTTACAAAGCATCTGCTTAAAGGTGGGAGCAGAAAAGAAAGGTGCTTTAAAAAGGAATGGTTTTGAAATTACTTGTTGGTATATATGTTGCACAAGAATGCCATTTAGTTCTTGTCCTGCTGAAATCCATTGCCTTGATAGTTATCTTCCATAAAAATAAGAAACTGGTTTTCGATAGGAAGATCTTTAAGAAAAAAGAGGAGACTAATTGGTGATTCAGGTTGATGGTGCCTATTTGCCACAGCGGTACCACAGGTTATTTTACTGTGAGTTTGTGGCACAAGAGGTATCTGATTTGTAAGCAATTCAACATTATGAAATGAAAACAGCTTAGGTATGCCAAATCTGGACAGCAGCCAGAAGGCTGCATTAATGGTATTTCGGAAAAGTCATCTTTCTTAGAAAGATCTGATTGTAGAGATTGCATACCTCAACTTGCCATTCTGTTACGCTTCAGTCCTATGCTGAAATTCAGTGGATTTCATGTTGAGTTAAATAAATTGCTTCCACATTACAGTCATTATATTCAGGGTGGCATAAAATGTTATAATCATGCTATAAAGTATTTCTTTCAATCATTGAGCTCCATTAGAACGGTATAATTTTCCAAGAAAGGGATGGAAAACTACTTGCTGGTCACTAAATTGTTATGTTATCTGAAATAATCCAGCAATGGGAGAGTTTGGACTAGAGAGCTCTAATTTTTGGACTAGAGAGCTCTAATTTCTAATTAATTGCTAAGCGTTGCTCGTTGTAGACCTTAAAGTCATGAGATGATACACGTATAAGTAGACACCTTTAGGAATTATTAAATTTACGACTCCACAAAAACACACTTGAAGGCTACTTTGCAAGAATGCTATATTAACATTCTAAAATATATTAATTGAAAATATTTATTTCTGCCTGGTTTTCACTTGTTTAAAAAATGGTTAGACAAGAATGTACTGTGTTCTGCAAAATGCCATAATGAATACAGTCTTAAGTAGCTGACATTTGATGCAAATCCACAGAAAATGAGATCTAAACAGGGTAGCCTGTCATCCTTATCTCTGTAGCTCGTGCGCTTGACATGGTAAGATTATGTGGAATTGTAGAGGTGTGATAGCTGGTTTAGAAAGACGTGAAGGACAGGGTTTCTGTTCTAAAGAGCTTACAGTGACCATGACAGCACACAGGGTAGGGATCCTGAACATTTGAACAGCACTGATTAGCATATGCCACAACCATGCCACTAACTTCTGTCTGGATTTCCGTATCACATTCCGTATCCTCTTATAGGAAAGGATAGTGAAGTGTTGAACTGGATTTCTGTATCTGAAAAAGCACAGATGACATGAGCACCGGGTAAAGTGTGATTTCTGGGTTAGTAAAAAACAGATCTTAACATCTTTTAAAGCAGGTATCTAGGTCCCTGCCAGGATGGGGGCAGGAGGAGGGTCACGGTGAGCACAGCGAGGCTCGTCTCACACTTTCATGTTGCCACCGCTGCTGCAGTACCTGGCACAGTGCGACAGCACTGCCTGTCCATCGTCCTTTCTGAAGATTGGGGCCCAGTTTGTTCACTCGGCTGAACCAAAGGAGGATGCTGGACTTCAGTTATTACTGCCTACAAGCAGTAATTTAAGAAACACACGAGCGAAGGTGAAGCAAAGAATTACCCAGCTATTTTCCTTTTAGTTATTAAACCTACTGGCTATAACAGCCAGCCACACCCTCTGCAGAAAGAAAAACCACATGCTGCTTATTTAAACTGGGTACACAAGAAACCAGGAAGGTTTTTGAGAACCCCTGCAGTGTTTCCTTGCCTTTGTGTCAGGCACTCATACAGAGCAAATAAACCTCCTTTTTTTTTTTTAAGTGTTGGGATCGGCTAATCCTGTATGTTACCAACCAGCATATTGTCTGCTGTGGAACGGGCCGGGAGCTTTAATCTTTACTGACAACTGTTCCCCCTCCTCCTTTTTTTTTTTTTTTTTCTTCTAGGAGGACAACTGTTAGTTTTGTGGCATACTGCTGCTCCACCCAGTGTCTGCAGACTTTTGACCTACTGAGTTGATAAACATTTAAAACTACTCAGGAGTGCTGCCAGTTTAAAGCTGCATTAGACGTCGTGTCCCATTGGTACTGGAATACTGTGTGTGTGCGCGTGTGCCAAAGCAGCAGAAGTGCCCAGTCGGGAACACTAAGAAGCACTTAAATCCTGCCCTATCAAATTTGGATGAACTGCAGAAACTTTTCGGAAGTGTAAATACCAAGCTTTTAAAAGTATTAACTTCTCTCTTCTCCAAGACAGCATACAAACCAAACAAATTCACAAGCTCTGACTTCAGGATTTCCAGTATTTTTCAGATGAGGCTGTCTTCAGGTTGACCCATTGCATCATTTGAAGCAGTTTTCATTCCTTTAACAGGGGAAAAAAAGAAAAGGTCCAGTTATGGCAAACCAGTTTTCCTTTACTCCCCCCGTCATCCTCATCACCCCTACAGCTGGATTCAGGTATATAGATCTAAGCCTACAGAAACCTTTGAAGTATCCCGGTGACTTTCCCATGGAATTTAGTTTTATTTTCTCCCTCTCATATTATTTTCCCTAGCAGAGTTATCCCAGTTGTTTACCAGGTCTTTGACAGTTAACTGTGCTATTTAAATCCACATATTAAAAGCAGATCTTTCTGGTATCATTAGAAGCCACACCGATTTAATGGGGGTAACTAGGATAAGTCTGGAGACTAAAGATCCTGCTTCAGTAAGGAAGGCCAGTACTGATGTCTACAATGAGTGGTCTTGCTCCAGCATGTTTGAGGGTGTGTTTTCTTTATTTTCATTGCTCAAGTTTTTTATTCTTAAAAACACTTCCCCTTTTGCTTCTTTGAGTTCTTCAGGAAGATGACTTCAAGTACAAATTTCATTTGAAAAAACCCCACCCTAGTAATATCATAGTAAATATTTATCTATATTTATTATATTTTTACAATTGCAGACTATAGGTCTGCAAAGAGTTGGTTTTCATCTTTTTCTAGATTCCGCATTTGGCTGATTTGAAAGTGTGTCAGTGAACTGTGTTAACCTCGGAGAAGGCTGGAAATCCGGGGGGGGAGGTATGTGTATCTCCACGTCATAGGTATATATGCATACACAGATATCTTCACAGAAGGGCTGTAACATTTGTTTTCGTATATTAAGGGCAGATTTAGTGCACATTTCCACTCACTATCCTATTTGTGGCAATCCTTTTTTGTTAGATCTTGTTCATTTTGAATAAAGGACAAAGGAGGGACAAAAGGCCCAAAATGTCTGTATGACATGAAATTTTAATTTTACACTGAAACAGTTTATACAAAATTAGCCCCTCTTGACTAGTTTTGGAATAATTTTTTTTTTTAATACAGTGTGTTCTTTTTTCCTTTACTTTCTATTTCTTAAGTGTAAAGTACTTGTTGATATAGCACAGTGCACTGCTCTGTGCAGTAGGTAGTTATAAGCTGAAATAGATATGAATGAAACAGTTTGTTATAAAAATGGCAAGATAAAGAGACTTATTTGGTAGTATATTAGCATATGTTGTGGTGAGGTGTGCATACTTTGAAGGGAGGAGGCATTAAAATGTTTTCCTTTTGCCAAAGAAGCATTTGTTCCCGCTGCAGGCTTCCTGGCATCTCTTCAATAAATAGAGTATCTTAAGAGCTTAAGACAGTACCAAAAAGGCAGTTTTTGAGAGTAGCATTTTTAGGTTGTGCATGTTACTTGTAAAAGCTTTGCTGGTTTTATTGGGTTGGTTTTAAAAAGTTGAATTAGCATCAAGAAATGTAAAACTTAATCCTTCAGGAATGCAAGTATCATCTACTGTTTAAGAATTGTGAAACTTTCTAAAATAAATCCCGTTTATTAAATCTGCTTTGCAGTAGGGGAAAGAGCCATGTCGAAGCAGACTTTGTACTATTGGATTTCTGACTCTGTCATTTCACTATTTTTTTTCAATGTTGGTATCCCCAACAGGCCTTCCCACCCAGCGGGGTTTACTGCTGAAGCAGTGTAATGAATCTTCAGCTTTTTTTCTTTTTCTTCAGTACCAGGTAGTTGAGATGTGTATTGCCTAGGTACAATTATACCTGTATCAGAAATGTGGAAGTGCAGTACAGAATCCATTTTTTTAATGGATAAGGAAAATATGGTAGTGTTACAGAAATTAATTTTGATACAATACTCTGATCAGGAATTTTCAGTATTATTTTTACTGTGGCTTCCTCTGTTGTCTTTGAAGGAGATGTTTTGTTGGAAGTTTTTGTCCTCTTTTTATATCAATGTATAGACACAGTTTATTTCTGAATTCAAGTTGTAAAAGTTATTTTGGAGTTAAATAACTTGATCAGCTAAAAGGCATTGATGTTTGTTTTATTAGGCGTCAGATGGTAAGAGTGGAGCTTGACTTTTGTATTATTTTTTTGTTTTCTTTTTTCATCCCGTAATCTAATTATTTTTATTGAGTTCATATCAGTCTCTTTATTATTGCCTACAAGTGCAGTTCAGAAGAAATTTAGTCTGTTCTATAAGCAGGGTGAATCTTAACTAACATTTTAATAGATGATATTTCAAGAATGGAATGTTCAATGAATAAATGACTTAAACACGCAATTGAAGCTGAAATGTCATACCCTATTTTTATAAAACAAGGAAGAGGAAAGCCAATATATAGACTGAAAATGCAGCTTAAATTCATGTTTCTCTGATGTTTTTTTATATGAACAGTGTTTGTATTCATCTGTATCTTTGGGTGATATTGTTCTAGATTAAAATAACTCCATTCTCACTTGTCCAAATTTTTCTAAAGTTGTTCTACTGTAAGAGTGTTTCATAACCAGCTAACATGGGAGCCAACTATGCAAGTTGCAGAGGGGAGAGGGAGCTTGTTGCTGATTGAACTGTGCATCGCTTATTTTTCAATATGAGGTGTCACAATACTTGGACTTCTCTTTAATGCATATATTTCTAGGTAATTTTTGATTACTTACTCTTGTTCTGCACGTTAGTTCACATTGAGATAAATTTTTCCTTCTACTCCAAAAAAAATGTCTGGTTCCAGCAGTTGAAAAAAATTAACATTTTTAAAGGGTTTTCTGTCATAAAAGTAGATCTTAACTCTTCGCTTAGGGTGTGAGCAGAAGTTTCTGGAGTTTTTTCTAGGCATTATAAAGAGAAAAGTGCAGGAGAAAAAGGAGAGAAAATAAGTCTTTAACCCATTGACATTGCTATGAAATTTTTCTGCGTAAAGATTAACTGCTAATGGAATTAGGGAGCACAGACATAAGTTATGTTTATGTTGTGATAACAGGCACCATGTTAATAAAGCTGGGACCCTACTGCTTATAGAGAGAACTTTTTGTTCTGCCACAAAGGAAACGGAGGAATCTCTGGCTTTGCTTAAAAATACTACTTGAGCGGTTTTACCGTGGACACTGTTACATTTGGAGCACTCTTCTTGGGAACCTTCCTGTTACTCCCCTGGAGGATCAGAAATACAAATGTCCTTTCCTCTGCAAAGAACAAGGTCTGATATCAAGAATTGTGGGTTTTTTTCTGTTTTGGCCTGATACTTCTCTTGGGTTCTCATGAAGTTCATTGCAAACCTTCTATTTACTTCATTGCGGTGAGGTTAAGATCTTACACGGAGCAGAGCGGAGCTGTTTCTTGCCAAGTTGGCTTCAATTCTTATATATCAAATTCTGCTGAATCCCTTTTTCTGGCATGAAGGGAACACCCGTGTGGTAACAGCGTGTCAGGTTTTACTGACATCACAGCCAAGTTGAAGACTGGAGAGTGACAAACCTTTCACTAGAGAGGATGACTTTCTTTTTGAAGGCCACTGCGGCCCCATCAGAGTACCACTGATAACAGAAGAACTTTTGCCATGATGTCAGTGGAGCTTGGATCAAGTTTTAATTGAGAGAGAAGAATGTGTTTTACCATCTTTGTGTGTGTTGCAAAAACTAGGACAATGACACTGAAGTCCATGCCTGCTGCTCGGCAGCCTTTCTATCTGCAGCTGAACTTAATGTAATTCCAAGATTTACCTGTCTTTGCCTCTTACCTCCCTCTTAATACTACTCATGTTGTTGCAAAATGTTATAGTTAACTTGTCATGGAAGAGGCTGAGTAAATTGAATGCAGAGTTTTTATTACTTTTTGTATTGCAGACCTATGTTGTAAGAGACCAAAGGTCTGATGGAAAGAAATGGCAAGGTTCATGTGAAGTCTTCATTGCTTTTGCTTTTAGGTGTCCTTCTTTGGATTACAACTTGAACTTGAATCGCAACTGAGTTCGTTCTGTGTCTGATGAAAGCATCTGTGTATTGCTTTTTTGCTCTGTATTAACCACATGTCACTTAGGGGGAAGGTGAGCTTGCTAGGTGTTTTATTTAAAGTCAGTGGTGCAATTTATTGTATGTGCTTGTTAATAAACTATATTTTTGGATAGAATTAGAGTCCATTAAAGTTAACTAAATTCTTGCTCTTGGGGCTATTAAGCTATGTTAGGATGTAGCATTTAATTTAAATTTCAGTTCATTTGCATAGTAATTAGCTAATAAGTCTCTTGTCCCAAGGCTGAAGAGGTGGGGTGAAAACACTACTTAAAACACTACCAAGCCCAAAACCGCCACTTCAGTTCACTTAATCCCTTTGTCTCAGACGATGTAGTTCACCAGATCTTGCATAATAGGAACAAAACCCATATGGAAACATTACTTTAGACCCTTCTATGGATTGATCAGAATAAAAATAATTTTCAATAGGGCTGTATTAAGTGCCACCCTGGTAGTCCGTAGATGTGGCTATGGTTCATGTATTATTTACTAAGCAGCATTCAGCAGCTTTTTTCCCCCCTAGATATCATAGGAACAAGATTGCCAAAAATAAATAGAAATTAAGCATCTGTTTTTCCGGTTATTTCCCTCCATGCTGTGCAGCATTTTGCTTCAGTCAAAGCTGCTGCTCTGTATCTGTTCTGATGAGTTCTTTGAATTGGATGCTGTCTGAATTACCGTGCGTGTGCTGGGTGAATACTAGCACATCCATTCCTAAATGAGACCTATGTTGGTCAAGGTGACTCTGAACATCAGTTACAATGGATGCCTTGAAGGGTTTAGATACCGTTCAGACTTGTTTGCTAGTAAGTTTACAATGACTTGCCTTTTTAGTATTTTACAAATGACAACATAAATTTTCCTATCCTTGCAATGTAGGTAATCTCTGTTTGTGAGACAGCAGGAGGGGATGCAAGTTCCTTAATAAGTGAGATGGGGGGAGAACAACCCTTAACCTATAACTTTTTACCAGCTGCTGCTGTGTCCCTTATGAAATAGAAAAAAAACAAATGGGAGAGCTTAACATCCTTTTCCTTTGCAATTAAAAGTACTTGGCATAAATGCAAGCTAAGTGGAAACTTCAGTGGCTGAATAATGCTATTGTATGCAGGAAATGAGAGGAGCTGAGATCTCACTTGGAAAGGCACTGGATGTTTTGTGACTTCTAAGCCAAGATTTAGGGCTGTTCTATGTGGTGACATTTTGGGAACTTGAGAGCCGAATTGAACTACTGCATCTGCATCCCCCAGCTTCAGTGATCATTTAATATTACAGTAGAGCCCTCTATTCTTCATTGAGGAATCCTACCAGTATTCCCCGTAGCTGGCTCAGGAGCCTGGGAGTGGCCATTTATAACTATCAGATTTCTCTCTGCTACTTCAGCAAGAAAGAGAGCAAGAGTTGACCGAATGCTTTCTTTATCTTTTGACATTTTAAATAATAAACCCCTCATAGCCTGCTTTTTCAGCAGCCGTTATGCCCTTCAGACATCTCCTGCTCCCAAGCAAAAGACCTTGACACATCTGTGAGATATCTTGAGTCTCAAGAATGAAAGCAGTTCTGTTGTTGGAGGTGCTAAAGTGATTTGACTTTCTGATGATGCCTTCCAAGTGGCAATCAAGGGCTAATTTCTCAAGTACCCTGATGCTCTTTTTTTATGTTCATGAGGAATGTAAATATTGACTGGCTCTTTCTGTCAGAGAAAGCTGTCAGTCATGGATGGCTGTTCTGTTGCTAAATATGCCTACCGCAGTATGAGGACCAGTGCCTTGAAGGTGTTCTGCTGTCATTTTCGGTGAACCTCATGAAGTTAGGAGGTTTAAATTTTTTTCTTCAGATCAATTGAGAAAGCTTTCTTGTAATGTAAAATGCAATACTGAGTTTGTTTATTGATTGCTGCTGTGAATGTTCTCTAAGTGCACTTTTATAGCAGCGAATCGAGCTATTCTACTAAGAAAGCAAAAAAATGCATTGTAAAATTCTAATCCGGTGCAGGCAAGGTCTACTGGAAGGCTAACCTTTTGTTTAAGAATGAGAAAAAACTAGGGCACGTAATCCATGGTAAAATGGAGATATAGTCTGAAGATATTGATGACATTGCCTAGATCTTATGAAAAAATACGTTTAAAAAGATAACCAATGTTCCTTCTTGGGGCAAATATTAACTAATGGTGGTATGAAATATGCCCCATTCTGCTTTTGTTGATCCACTTTCTGGCTCCTATAATTCTGCAGTTGTAGCTATTATATACATCTGGTTATGTTTCCTCTATACTTTAGAGTTCTAAGCATTGATTTTTATCGTTGAAGCAATTAGCAGAATCAAGTTGAATATTCTTGGGTCAGTTTGTGATAACTGTGATTGCTTCACTGGCACTCCAGTTTTGAAACAGTCTGAGCATGGGCTTGAATTTGGCTGCCTTTGCTTCTGCCCTGTCTCTGCTGGCTTTCTAATTTCATTTTGCAAAAAGCCAAATCAATGTAGATGGTACACGAAGAGAAGAATTACCAAGAAAAACAGCTTTAACTTTCTTCCGAAAGCCCAGCCTGGAACAGGGCTGGCAAGGGCTCCTATATGAATTCTAGGTAAGTGCTCCTTTTGAAGTGGGATGAAAAACAGTGAGTTGTCCAGGCAGTAGAGAACCCCATGTCTGAAAGTACTAGGATTAATTATTCTGTATATTCACACCATACTGTTCTATATCTTTGTTTCTATAAAAACTGAGTAACTGCCACAACGGGGAGTTAGTTTGTATCTTACATCTTTGTAGAATTAAAATTGATTTTATACTTCTACTGATACACTCATTACTCTCTCAGTTTAATACCTCTTTTGTTTCTCTTCCTGTATAGTTGCAAATAACAGCCCTTCTTTCCTCTCTTGGTCCTCACTCCTGACTAGAAAATGATGCTCCGTTCTCTAGTCAGTACACAAACTCTTGCGTGGGCCCATTTTCACTAATATTAAAGCAGTGTGTTCTGTCCCAGTGATACAGGTTTGTTCTTCACCTGAACACATTTCTGTAAAATTATCTACATTACAAATACGCATTCTGTTCTGGCTGCAGATGAATAGAGGATATCTAACTTAAATTAATGGATTCATTTATAATAAATCAGTACTTCGAATCAGATTTTTAGATCTAGCAGTATCTAATGCTGGCTCTAAACCCTCCATTGTGAAACACAGGGGCTTGAATTTCTCCAGAAGCTCTATCTAAACTGTGGCCACACTTATGTCTGATTCCTATAAGGATACCTGGGAGAAAGTTTGAATTGAAAATGTCTTTTTAATGATCTCCTTTTTTCCTTCTCCCTCAAGGAAGCTCAAATGGTGCAGGAACTGGTACCTACTAGCTAGGCATTTGTTTCCAGGTCAGTGCCGAGCCGGTTCCCCTCCCCGCCATGCCGGGGGGCACGCGGTCCAACATCCCTGCCCAACTCCCTGCTCTCTGGCCCCGAGCTGCAAAGATGAAAAATATTGATTCCAGCCCATCTCATTGAAGTATTATCATGAGGTGTTCACAGACATGCTGGGACTGGTCTGTCCTTACAGGAGCATTTATCCAGGGGGATCTAGTGTGTTATGTAGCAAGAAGCTGCAAGAGGGAGAATGAATTTACTGTTTTCATTTACAGTCAGTAGCCTGAGACCTTACTGTGGCTTTAGCTATTCTTGATTGATTTCATATGTGGATGCTCCTATTCCAGAATAAAAGTGCCTTGTTATGAAAGAATTTAATTCCTTTAATTTCATTTGGGAATAAGTACATCCACACACCTGGTGTTTAAATCAGAGACAACTATTTCTTTATGAATTTACACCCTGCTCTGTTCTGGATCAGAGCTCGTGTAGCTGAATCCTTGTATTCATTTAACAAGACCTGATTTATTGCTTAAAATTCTTTCTTTTGGGAAGTACCTGGTTGGAAAAAAAAATAATCTGCTTGCAAGGAGAAGATTGGGGGTGGAGGGGAGAAGAATTAAAAATTCTAATTGCTTTGGAAACACTGCATTGGAAAACATCGTTACATGTCAGATCTTATTCTACTGTTTTATTCTGAAACATCTGTCTTTTGACACTTCAAAAAAATTATTTTGATATAATATTTCAAAACGAGAAATACAGCTTTGAAACATGGCTTGGAATATTTAAGTTTTCTGCAGTGAAAATGTCTTTTACATCTCCACCTTCACACTTTCTGATGAAAACACGACTGGCAGGAATGCTTTGGACTGACTTTGCTTTGCCCAGGTGTCACGGTAGGAAGCTGCAAGCTGCTTTTAGAAGTCACCCTAGTACACAGCCCTCTTTGCTGGATGTGGTTCGAGTTCCTCAGACACAGCCCAATGCTGCCGCGGGGTCTCAGCAACCGCTGTTAGCTCTGAGTCCCTTGTGAGGTTGGCAGGGGAGGAACTGCTTAGGGGCTGTTTTCATCTCTGACCCGTCTCCCTCCGCAAAGCACAGTGTCTTCAAGGCTGTTGAGTAGTGTGGCGGTGATGGTAACGTGTTCGTTCCCCTTGTCTGTTTCCCAATGTGACTTGCTGCTCTGGTGCAACGCTTTGGTTTATAAAGCTTTACTGCTTTTTAGCTGCATGGATCTGGTTGAGCTGCCAGAGGGGTCTCGCTGTCAAAGGGAGGATGTGCACTCCCATGGCGCAGATTGCGCACCGTGAATGCCTCAGCACAGGGGAGAGCTTTCCTGAAGATGTATCACTAAGCTCTTTAAGATTTAATACTCTCTTGAAGTTCAAACCAGTGTAAGGGAAGGCTTAAGCAGCTTAATGGGTTAAAATGATCCACGGCTGTGTCCTTCAGACAGTTTAAAGACCCTGCAGCAACCCAAGCGGGCCACCTGTTCCTCTCCCAGACAAACAGGTTACCCTCCTGACCTTTATTCTGCCACCCTTCAGTTTTGCCTGGCCTGGCTCCATGTGTGGAGTGATTGTTCTGAAGTTTGTCATTGTCTGAAATGCCACTTGCCAGAGTTTAATGTGCACAGCTGCAACCTGAGCCGTCGCCGTGTGTTAATAAGACTAAAACTGTTGGACTGACACCAAAAGATCTGCTTGCACTTGGCATGTCATAAATTAACATCATTCTTACCTGCCAGGGATGATTCACTGCTGGCTCAAAAGCATATTTAAACTTTAGAGGATGCCAACAAACTGGGCGGTGGTTTGACCTGCCACGTGGCCCGAGACTGCTGCTTCACCCTCTGCCTCCGCCTCCCCTCTGCCGCAGCGTGTCGGGAAACAGAAGCTCTTTATGGCCGTATGAGAGTTGTGTTTGTGTGCCGCCCTGGCCCTCCTGCCCCCCTCTGCCAAAGGGATGGCCTGTTTCTGGGAAGATCCTCACTGGCTTTCAAATTCCTAACTGGATTGTTACTGCCGGTTTTGGGAGTGGTTGTGGGGGTTAATGCTCGACCAGACTGCAGCCTGTCATTGCAGCAGCTTTGAAGGCTTTCTTCCCACAAATGCTAGGCAGGCAGGGCTGTGATGGCCTCTCAGCATCCCAAAAACTGCGTATAAATTTCATGTTAGCGGAGTACGCTTGACCAACTAACAGCCCACAGCAGGTGGGTTCAGCTGGTGCCCGTGCGAGGCAGCGCAGGAGGCGGAAAGGGATGTCCCTCGTGGAGGTGATGGAGATCGTGTTGCAGGGTTATATGCCAGAGGTTGAACGTGCTCCTCGGAGCCTAGACTCTTGGGCTCCAGCTCACAGCGACTGCCCGGCAGTGGGCTGCTGGTGTGTCCGGAGGGACTTCCCGAGAGGGGGGCAGTGCTGCTTTCGTGGTTATTTGCTCGCTTCTCTCCCGCATCCAGGGAACCGCAGGGTCAGTGGCTGCAGCGCTGCCCTGGGAGCCGGTACAGTCCCCCTGGGCTGCTGCAGGGCAGAGAGAAATAGGAGATAAGAAGGGGTGGGAGACAGTTAAAGATGTTTTTGCCCTTCCTCACTGAAGTCGATGGATGGGGGGAGAACGTGGGTATCTCTGGACTGGGGAGGCATTGGTCTATCTCCTAATAGAGACCAGGCCTTTTTACAGTGACTCAAGATTGTCTCCTCACACTTTTCCCTCAGGGCTAATGTGTTCCTCATAAAGTAATGTGAAGGCATAATGTGCTCCTTCAGTTAAAATTGCTCCTTTGCTTTCCATGGTGTCTGCATTGCTTATTTACCTTGGCTCATCCAAATCATTTGTTAAATACCAAGTTTGCATAAGCTGTCCTGTGTGGACTTTGGACCCTTGAAGTCTCCCTATAGACATCAGGAGGGATACAGACAGGCCCCGTATCTGTCTGAAATGCGTTTGAATGTGATGGAAATCCAGTGTTGAATGGAACAGGGTGTAACCATGATTTGGTTAGGGGTAATTATGGTAGGCAATGCCAACGGCCGGCTGCACTCCTCATGTTCCCCACCACAACTGCACACAGGCTGGCAATTTAACTCTCGTGTAACTACCTCATTATAGTCATCGCTGTATCCACTACCTTTTGTTTTCTTTTCCAGCAAGGGAAAAAAAAAATAAATTACAAATGGGGTCCACTATTTATAGGTAAGAAACGAGGAATCCTGGAAAGGGATCCTCCTAGTCAGGAGGACAGACAGGAGACCTGACCCTGCAGCCCCGGCTTTCCGAATGACACCATTTGGACCGCAGTGTGCTCACCTCCTCCAAAAGCACCGCGGAAGCCCATTCGGATCAGGAGCAGAGGTTAGACAGTGTGTGGGACAAGGACTGCAGCTCTTCTCTGCTCAGCTTGCAGACACATGGTGATTGCTGCCCGAGCTGCATAAAGGGCTTATGGTGTCTATATTTTATTCTGTGGGTAGTGTGGGTTGTTGGGTTTTATTATTTTCTCTTTATGCACGGCTAACATGGAGCACAGAGCTGGTTGCCGGGCAGTGGGGACTGCAGTTGGTAATAAAGGTCTGTTTTCTCACTTTCTCTATTTTTGTCTCTGGGCAGGATGAGGCACATCAGGGGAAAATCTGACTTGAAACAGAAGCTCAATTTTAAGTTGGAGTTAGACAGTCCTGCCGAGAGAAGTTTGCTTACACCACAGCTGTCCGTCATCTCAGGGCACACTGCTGTGACTACTGGTGCAACGGCAACCCCGGGGGTTCCGTGCCACTGCTCTCCTGGACAATAGCTCTAAAGTAGGGTACAGTATTGCACCAAACCCTGACCCCTCGTTACTGTGCAAAGTGGTGTTTTGATGTCTGGGGCAGGATGTCTGCCTGGTTGTCCCCCAGCTCCCACAGGTCTTGTGAACACATTGAAAAGGTGACATACATCCTCCTGCAATGAGGGAACGGTCTTTATATCAGGCATTGGAGTCAGGACTCCTGGGTCTTACACCTTTTCTTCCTGTTTCGGGCACCTACAGAAATTCTGTGTCTCCTTTCAGCACAGAGATGCCTCTCTGTGTGTGAGACCCCGCTGGTGGTCTGATATTTGCAGAAGGATTTTTTGTTTGCAAGGAGAATTTTGCAATCACCAAGTGAAAACTGCTCTTTGGAAGAAATCGGGCTTTGGTACAAACCTCTGAATCTCTCCAGGTGAGTCTGTTCTCAACAAGGTCACTGGGTATCCTCACATCTGCTCAGATGAGTGAATCCAGCTGAGCTGCATTTTGTGTGTGCCCTCTCTAAAATGAATTGCGGAGCTGATAACTTCTTTACCCGTTGCCCCTGCCAGCTTCGTGAACTGCGGCTTCTTTCAAAGCTCGAGCGAGAAGTGCTGGACTGCTATGGCACCATTGCAAGTGTCAGCTGGGAGACGGGCTACGACAAGCCTAGGCATGTACCGGAGTTGCTGCCCAGTCTGGGAGGGGGGATGCCAGCCACACCGCTCCATGGACAGCGCTGGGATGTTTGTTTTTTTTTTTCTTGTAACTTCAGTTTGAGGCATGGGAGAATCAGTGCTGAGGACTGCTGGAGGTGGGAGGCAGGGCTTGCCCCCTCTGAATTCCTGGTCAGTAGATGTTGCAGCAAGAGTCTGTAGCTGATACTACTGGATTTTGTTTTTTGCTGTATAAAGAAGATCAGAATCTGGCCTAGGGTGAGGGTGTTTGTGCTTTGGCAGAGGGTGTGAAAGGAGAAACTCCAGAGGGTTGGGCGGCAACATGCTAGTTCTGTTCTCTTCCGTAGATGGCCTTCCGGAGACACGCTGGGTGAGTGGAAAATGTAATGAAATTCCCAGAGCCTCCTGGTGCACTACCAAGGTATTCTTGCCAGCTTTCCAGCCTGAGATGTTGGTGCAGCTGTAGGGGCCAGCTCTGTAGATAGAGCTGATTGCACATTAACCCCCACCACAGCAGGGGGATTACTGAGAGGGATGTTTTCTTCACCTGTGAAATAGCCCACGCTATAGCCACGGTTGCCTTTGGGGTAAAGTGAGTAGAATAAAGGGCTCACAGTAGATCAAGCTCTCTTCAAACTGCCTTTCTTTTTTGAAAGCTCATTTGTTTATTCTGGTTCACAAACTGAGCAGTACAAACAGCCGTAAAAATGTGATGCATCCCAAATTCTAGCTGTGAGGATGGGTTTCATGACCACTGCAGTCTGCACAAGGTCTTCTAGATCCAAACCATCTGTGGGGGCTCAGAGTATGCAAACTATTCATGTTGTCTTAAAGATTTACCAGAGAGCAAGGCCTTAATATGCCAGAATCTGTAAGAAAACAGGGACCTGCATCACTGACAGTCCTGAGGGTCTCATTTTAAGCTGCTATTGAATAGATTGATCATTGTCCTGCAGCATTTAGTGGTGGAGAAAAAAAGCAGGAAGGGGGTTTAACAAGTGTCTCATATGGTTTGTGTTGTCTCTACTATGCTGAACCTTTCTTTCTGCTCACACAGCAGGGGTTTTCTTTGCCTCTGTTTCTTTTGTGCAGATGGTAGCAATAGGTTTCGTTTCCCCCCCAGCCGTCAAATTAACAGCCTTGGCGAGCTTTCATTTGGTTGGTGAGTTTTGGGTGGTGCTGGAGGATTGCTCCACTCAGTACATTTCCAAGACTGGCTTTTTAACCCAAGCTCTATAAAAACAAACTTTTTTTTTTGTTGTTTACTTGTTTGAGAGAAGGGACCTTGGGAAAGCAGATACGAAATTTGCTCTGACTGCATTTTGTCCGCTGAAGGAGTTGGCTTTGAGCTGCAGTAGAATAGCAGACTGGCTTCTTGCAGAAATCTCCCACAAGCAATGGGCTGAATTGGGAAAAGCTGGTGGGCAGAGGTACTGGAAACGATCTTCTGCTGTATTAAAGCATCTGCAGGAGGGGCTAATGAGAACTCTAGCCTCATATCTCCAAACTCCGCAGCAAAGCTTTCCAATCCATCCAGTTGCACTGATCAGATTCAGAATACAACAATATCCCGAGTCTGTGAATTTGCAGTGTGATTTTTCTCTTCTTTTCCCCAGTCACAGTAATCCAATATGATATCAAAGAGCAACTGCAGAATGGCAACCCTCACCATTCTCTGGCGGCGCTAGTAGCAATATTTAGCTTACAGAGAAATTAGTGGTCTGAACTGCTCCACCGATACAGATGCTGATGCAAGTGGATTCTAATCAGAAACAGGTGCAGAATTAACTTTTTTTTGTTTTATAAATGTAACAACCCAACCCAAAGGAAGACATGGGCAGTAGGTTTCCTAAACCTTTACGTAAAGGCTATGGGAGGGACATAAACTCATCAACTGAGCCAAGTGCTCCTGAGTCCTTGTGCCTTTACTATATATAAATAAACAGCGTGTGTGTATATATAGTTTATATGCTAAAGGAACTTAGCACAAATTTGAAGTTCTTTCATTGCCTGCCTGCATGCCTATCTAACTCAAAAAGCTCTGCTCTTGGCATCTTTCTGTAGTACAGCAGCATGTGTGGGCACATCTCGGTTGGCAGCTTTGTGCATACTTGATGCATCTTCACCTTTTGGGCTTTACTTTGTGGCAGAGACCTGTGACATGCTGGAGACTGTAGGACCCAGGCTTTTGGCTATCTCCTCTATCTTGAGGATGTAGTTTGAAATATTCACTCATCAGGTGTTTCATTTAAACTTGGTTCTACTTGAAAAAGAACCTGTATATCCAACATACTGCCATGCCAGGAACAACAAAAGATACAGAGCCACTGCTCAGCCTTGCATTTGTTTCTCACATGTGTTCGAGTACTGTTCTCCTCAAACCTCCTCACTGGTTGTTTTCATCTGTTGCTAGAGCCGTATGTCTCCAAAGGAAGGACCAGCTCTGCCATTTGAACAATCCTCCTCCATCTGCCGCTACTGCTCCTATTACTGTAGCTGTGTGTGAAGTGGCAACTCGGTGACGCCAGGCTTGCAGACACTTCATCACTCTATCTGTCATTGCTTGTGCATTTCCAATAACCCGTGCGAGGTGAGGTCATCACAAACTTGCATTTTAGTGCTGGGCTTCAATAGTTTAAGATTGTTAGGAATAAGACCACTGCCACTGGCAATTAGGCTAGCTGGGATAAAAATTCACTGGCCATTCAGACCCACTATTCTTAGGAGAACAGCAAACTCCTGTTGCTGGGAGTTTAGTTGCCAAATGTGGTCTTTACAAGCCTGCCCTCACCATGAGGGATAAGACCATGCACAAAAACTAGTCAGATCTGTTCCCTAGTTTCAGTTCTCTGCAGACTAAACCTCTGCTCTGCGTTTAATTCCCACCTCCAGCTAGACTTATATTGCAGTGGAAACGGCGGTCTGCACAGCTGGCCTCAAATTTCTTGGAGGGTATGCAAACGGGAGTCAGAGACGCTTCTGAAGGTTCTATCCTTACCAATTCGCAACACTAAGGGTAAACCCAGGCATCTCTTGGAGCATCAGAGAGGACAGAAGGTCTCCTTTGCTCTGTGTGGGGTTTTATTGAGATGGATGTGGACTGAACAGCCTGGGACACGAGTTGTTTGTTTTAATTTACAAATTAAAAATAAAACCATGTTTATTTGCATTGGTTGAGGGGTCTTTTTCTCACAGCTGCTTGAAAAGTGAGCTCTAGCTGCCAAGTAAACCAAGGTTTAATGTTACAGTGTGCACTGGGAAGGGCAGAGCTGGTAATTACTCCACAAGCAGCAGGACACTAGTAGGTACAACACATAGAAATCCATGTGAAGTGCAGAACTGGGCTGGGGCTGGTGGCAGATGCGGGACCGCGCTGCAGGAAGGTGTCACAAAATGGCAGTCACCTACAGTGAGTAGCCGCCGTGACTGCGTAGGTGAGGACGCTGTGTCCTCAGGGAGGCTCTTAGGAGCAATTCTCTCCTGCCGCACGCTAGCTGCCAACCCGTGTCTGGCATTCCCATTACACAAAGCTAGTCGGGAGGTGGCTACAATCCCCGGGTTCCTTTTAGTCCTCTCTTGTCAAGCTTTGCGCTTTGGTGAACACTGGAAAACATGCTTGTTATGTTGGGCAGTGGTTTGCGCCTAAAAATCAATGAGGAGAAAGCTCATCCTCCCAGATCTGCTTTCTCCTGTTGCTGTGTGGATGTGTACAGTTTCTGTGAGGTCTGTGTGGGCTCGGTGTTGGGGGCTGCTCTTTGCCAGCGAGATACCCACAAGCCTGCAGGGAGGACAGTTGTCAGATGAGGATCTGGCTTTTATCATCTCTGTTCAATGCCGATGAAGCGGTTTGTGGGGCAGTGATGGCTGGTGTGGTCTCAGCTGTGTTTCATCTGACTCATCTGGTGCAGTGGAATAAATGACCAGGGTCTAAATGGTGTTTTACTGTGGCTGAATCTGAAAGCCCAAATATCAGTGCAAACAGTGTGGTGTTAGGTACCTTATTTATTTACAGACAGAGACTTCCCCTGCCTTTAGGCGATAAACACAGGAAAAAGAGAGTAGGTAAGGCAGAGGATGCTCAGAGAGGCTGCACTGTTTGACAGCTACATGCGGGGCGCAGAAGTTCAGATCTTTTGACGCCTACCAGAAAGACTGTCTTTCCTCTTGTTAATGACAAGGAAGCATGGAAGAGTCTGACTGATAGCCCAGATTGGATGGAGTCAGTGTCCTTTCAAACTGCCCGATGGTCTCAGGCTGGTTGTATTGGCTGGACTGAATGAGAGAGGTTGTCTGCAGAGCACCGTGCAGTTCTTATCGGCATCTCATTGCATGACGTGACCTGGTCTGTGGTGGTGCTGCCAGAAGCCCTCTCTTGCTGGCCCCCCTTGGCTCGGCATTGTTTTGTGACCAGAATTTAACAGCAGTTTACAATGGCTTTGACACCATTTGGGTAGATGAAGCTGGCTCAAAAAGCATCCACCCACTTGCTAAACAATGCCTCAGACTCTGAACGCATTAAATTGTTGCTCTGCTGCCTACATGCAGCTTTCCAGGTGGAGTTTGTTTTTGATCTTATCCATCCCCCTCTATAGCTTGTGAGCCAGCTAACTCTGACTCCACCTCCCATCTCTCCTGTCTATAATTTCTATTATAATTTTTGGGAGCCTGCTTGTTGCTAAGTCCTGCACAGACAAAGAACGGTCTTCGTTTCATAAAGTGTCTCTGCCCTTTCAATTGGTCAGTGAGCCAAAAACCAGGAGCAAGACTAATAAAAAACCAAAGGACACTGTGCATATTTGTTGACAAACTCAGTCTGGTTAAGCACTCGTCTCACTTACAGAGATGCTAAGATAGTTGGGTTTATTGCAAATTCTGCCCCTATTTTGTTTAAGAATTGGTGATTTTGTGCTGGATTTGACTTAGTGAAATTGCAGACATTAAATGTTGGAGAAACACTGATTTAAGTTGTTTGATGTGACAGAGATTCCAAATCTGAGTCAAGCTTTTTAAAAAACCCAACAATCATCCCACCAACAACTACTTTCTTTTTTTAACCAGAAGCATATAATCTTCCTTGGAACTTGTCTTAAGCACCAGAAGGGAAAAGAGGTGGATATTGTGAACTAGAAGAACTGGGGGCAAAGATCATGCTGTTTTAGACTTTACTAATGCAGATCAACATGTATAAATGTTGAAACTTACAGTGAGTAAAGAACCAATAGCTATTTGCCATACTGGCACAGTGGGCTGTGAAATGGCCCAAACACAGAAAAGTGTTTTTCTTTTTTTTTTCTTTTCTTTTTTTTTTTTTAGGAAAAAAAAAGAGAGAGGAAAAAAAAAAGTAGCTGTCTTCAAGTATGTTTGAAATAATGAAAAGGACTGATGTGCAAAGCGATTAAGAGATCTTTGAGGATCAAAAGCCTTGATTCCGTTTTGCCAGTGGAACAAAA
Organism: Charadrius vociferus; assembly: GCF_000708025.1. Taxonomy (NCBI): domain Eukaryota; kingdom Metazoa; phylum Chordata; class Aves; order Charadriiformes; family Charadriidae; genus Charadrius; species Charadrius vociferus. Next base: position 2,656,319 of record NW_009646608.1, on the reverse strand, counting down.
CTTTTCATCTGTTCTTATGTGGACCTTAAAGTAGGGCAGAAGGGTGTAGTTTTTAAATTATTTCATTTCAAAATTTACTTTGGGCAGGGGGAAAGGGTTCTTTCTGTTTGTTCTTGCTCTTGTTATTCAGTGTCCTTAACACAAAAGGCCAGCCTGGCTCTGAAATGAAGAGCAGGGTCGTTCTATGAACTGGTGGTTCATTAGTCTCCTTTTGATATGTTAGAACAGTAAGGGACCCTTTTATTTTTTTCCCTTTCTAGTAATGTCTGTGTTCTTAAATCAAGACATCTTCCCTCATCATGCTGCAGTGGCTGAATCTTTTTTTCAGAGATTTCTAAGTGGGTTGTACCAATAACGCTAATCTTGTGCAGACAGAGTGTACAGTCAAAAGTTAGATGCCTAAAGAAGCCAAAACCAAAGGTTTTCAATGCTCCATGCAGTAAATCCTACTTCCCAGCTTTGTGTTTATTTGGACCTGGATGCCACCCACCAGGGTAAATCTGTGTTTGCTCTCCCTGGGAGCTTCTTGCCAGCAGGACCACGGAGCAGCGTAGCCTTGGGACGGTGCGATGAGGGGGGCTCAGAAGTGCAAATTGCGGGATTCCAGCGCTTTGGGCTCATGAGCCACATGCCCTTTCTTGGGGAAGCGGTGATGGAGGTAGCAACAGAAGAAGGTGAAGGGATCAAGAGCAAAGACAAGAGATTGGAAAGGAGAGGACAACACTTGGGAACGCCCTTATCTTTGGGTTTGTGCAGGGGACAGGGGAAGAGCTCCCTCTTCCTGTTTCAACCTGCTCTAACCGTTACAGAAAAAGAGCCTGCCGAACAGGCTGGAGTGGCTCAGTGGTCCCAGCACCCACAAGGCAGTATATTTCTTTTAGCGTGGATTTGCATACTGGAGGATCTGCGGGACAGCACAGATTTTCGCTGTAGGTTCACCAGAACGCCTCTGCTGCATCATACGCCGCCACTAAAGGGTTAGTTCTCCCAGCATTCATGGTTGAGTTCAGGTTTGTTGGGTTTAATGACAGAAATTGCCTCAATGGTGGAAGTTGTGTCGTGGTCCTGTCTCCTTGCAAAAGAATTGGTGACAGCAGAGAGGTTATGTGTTTCTGTTGGCGTTGCAGATGCTTTATTGAGTAGGCATCTGGTGCCACAGCAGCACAGGTGCTTCCTGTGACCTGGAGCTCCTGTACTTCTGGTGTGTTGGGGTGTTGTTTCCTGAGCTGTCAAAACTCTGGTCAGGTGGTAGGTGTGCTCTAACCTATGCAGTATGGCATCTGTGATACGCTGGTTTAAAGCCTGTTCTCTCCTCTAAAACCTGATTAATACAAGTCGTATTTTGTCACCACGTGCAGCAGTGATGGTAACTCCCATTTATGCCGTTATGGGAACCACATCCGCGTGCTACACAAACTCTGTCATGCTCCAGTGAGATACCAATAGCAATAGTGGAAACCCGAAAACAACATCAGCAAAAGCTGAAAACTGTATATTTCCATGAGAGAGCAACATTGTCAGTTGCAGGCTGGAAAAGTTTTCCTGGTGAAAACTTCTAGCAAGGTGTGGACTGCAGAATGAATTAATCTGCTTTCTCCTTTGACCTGTTTCTAGATTAACTCTTTCTGTCTGCTCCCAGCACTCCCGCATCCATATCAGTGGAAGGAATGAAATGTCACCATTGATACAAGCCTGGTGTAAAAGTTTATAATTGCAAGCCATTTTCTGAGTAATATGGGTGGAAAAATGGCCTCCTACAGGCTGGTGATCTCCACCCTCTTGGACTTGAAAGCAGGCATACATTAATTTACTGCATACATTAATTTACTGCATAATTTTTATACTGCTCTAACATCATCGTAAGCATGTGTCATTTCAGCATATTATCAATTCTAATACAGCTGTGAGCAGCAAAAGAGAGTCTCTGCGCCTGCCTTTGGGGTTGAGAGTGGCGATTAGATTGTCCATGTGTTATGTTTTGACAGTAGCTTCTCTCCTGGTATTCACGTAAATAGTTATTTTTAGGTAGATCATATATTTCCCAGTAATTGTTTTAAATGCATCAAAGAGCTTGCTGATATAAAGCCTGTGATTTATGGGTTCCCGCTACTTTTTAATAGCTGAACTTAAATTCTGGATTCACTGAAGCCATTTGGAAAATTGGGATTATTCCAAGATGGAGCAAAGGGAGGAAGACTGGTATTTTGCCAAGATCAGCAGTGATTCATTCCCACATTCATGCTCAGCATCCAGTGAAGGGCAGAAGCTGGGAATGCTGTAAGGAGAGCTAGCAAGAGATTATCATGTTGAAGGTGAATCTGCCCTACTCGCTCTCTCTGCTGCTAGATAAGGTCTTTTGAATGAGAAGGACCAAATTCTATCATGTCTTTCTTTTATCTTCTCCAAAAGCTGATTTATTCATAGAAGCCCTAAGCCAACTAACTCGCCTCCTGTCTGTAAGGCATAGAAAGAACTGAATATTGGCTGTCCCAAAGAATGTCCCCGTAGGGGTGAAGGACTGGAGAACACCTCAGGATAAATATACTTTGGAAATCCCTTACAAAGAGATGTTTTAGTGACTGCCTGGAATGAAGCAATGTCTGTATCAGGTTAGCCCAGCAGTCGCTGGCAGGGTGAGTAGGAGCCCTGAGAGACCTGTAAAGGGACAGGGTGGACCCAGGACTCGCTGCTGGCACATTCTGTCACGCTCCAGTGGTATTTGGCCCCTGGACACCCTGAGTGAGAGGTGATCACAGAATAAATTAGATCAGTGATAGTATAATTTAGATTAGGTGATAAATCTTCAAGAAATATAAAAAGGGGAAACTTGCTGTGGTCTGAGATTTACTTGGTTTTGTTTCACCTGGGGATATTTATGCTTTCGGTGGCTGCACCAGGGTTCAGACTCTATCTCTTAAGACATGCAGCCAGACAAATAGTCACTAATACATGGGCGTGAGGAATGAAAGGGGCCGTCTGTCCATCCAGGAGCCTGTCCTCACTCTGTCCCTGCCTTGTCTGTGCAGGGGCTGTGCTCCAGCTGCACGTCCAGTAGCCGTGGCCGTGCTTCTGGGGAGAGCAAGGCTTTTACAGCCAGGCAGCTGAAATACTTCTTAGTTGTGAGCCCCTTGGGAACTGTCTTTCCTCGGAGAGATCTGTCCTCCCCGTCCTCGGGCCAGCTGACAGCAGAGTAAAATTTCTCATCGTGTTTTAGTTCTCCCAGCCCTGGGAGAGAAGCGCAGGGAGATGGTAAAGTAAATGGAGCCAAGTATCCCAGCATGGTTCAGTCCCAGCAGAAAGGAAAAGACCTTTCTTTTTTTTTTTTTTTTCCTTTTTTGCAGAGTAGGGGCACAGCCAAAACAGTGTTTTCTTCTTTTCCTGATGTGATCATCCCTGTTGTGTATATTTGAAATGTAATAATTCTGAGAGCACTGCTGTTGTGATCGGGAGGCAAAAATAAGCAAATTTATATTTGTGGATAAGAGGCAGTAATAAACCCCTGAATTCCCAAACACATAGAGGAGCATTGACTTCTAAATACCAGAAATTCTAAGCCCTTACCTTGCTAATTCATGTGGCATTTGGAGGGGCTGTGGATTTTTATTTCATCCTGGTATTTGTGGTATTTCCTGCCATTAGTATAGGAAAACCCTTGTGTGGTAAATGCTGGCTTTTTCCTCCATTGGTGGCAGCCACGGAGACTTGGGTTCATGAAAGGCAAACCATCCGTTTCAATACTGAAGGATCTCAGAGGTACCTGGGAAGGAAAATCTCATCGGGGTTGAATAAGGATTTTGGCACTGTGATTGAGTGCCAGCTGAATGGCTCTGAGCAGAATAAATCCAGCCTTGAGATCCCAGAGTCTGGGGCTCAAAATTTGTTGGGTGGCTTCAAAAGCTGTAGCCTGGAAATACTATTGATAGCAATTTTATCACAACCTCTTAAAAGTAATCTGCATATAAAGGTTTTGGGTACAAGTGTTGGCCCCGAGTCAGTAACCCAACCTTCAGAAATTGCTGTTTTTATTGCAGATTAAACTGTAGATTGGGCCATTTAGATTTGTAATGGAAAAATATTAGCCAATGTACTTTCCTCCCCTCCACCCTCTATCATCAGGGCATATATCAAGTTGCACTATCTGGCAGGGAGTTCCGAATGTTATTTGAGAAGAGAGAGGAATGCAAGCGATGTCAGCAGAAAACAGCTGAGTAGCGGTTAAATTTCTTTGGCCTGAACCTGCTCCACAGGGAAAAAGAAACGCAACAACTGGAGTTGTTTCATTTCACCCCAGCACAAACCATCCTTTGGAAACAGATGGTGTTTGTGAGCAACTTCTCTACAGAAGCTGGGGTTTTGGGATGCTGCTAGGTGGACAAATCCCGCTCTGCTGTGGACGTGGCAGGTCGAGCTCCACAGGGCCAGCGCTGGCTATGATCCCTCAGTGAAAGCACTGGACCTCGTGGGGCACTGGCTATTACTGTTCCCTTGATGTTTTAGAGGGACGGCTTTGGGTTGCATCTCCGTGGCATGTTAAACTTTTCACCTACATTGTCTTTGAAGATAAAAGCCTTAAGAGCTGGCTCAAGTGAACTTGCCCAGTGCTGCAAAAGAGCAGTGGAGGTGCGTGCAAGGATACTGTCAGCTGAGAAGTTGGACCGAGTTAAATGGTACCCTTAATCCCCTTGATTCTGGAAGAGTCAAGTTAAAAGGTCTTCCCCACTTGGGGTGAAGGCTTTGCACATGTAGATGGTGGTTCACTTAAGGGCAGCGCTGTCTCTGCAGTGAAAGAGCCCTCTTCTACATTGGCATTTGCTTTATTGCCGAGGGAAGAAGTCACTTCTGCAGCGTCTCACGTCACAAGCTGGGGATGTGTTGAATTTTTGGTCCATGGAGGCTTTTTAAATAAACAACAACAGAGCCAGCAAACGGTTAGAAACAGAATGGCTGACCAGGAGAAGAAAACTAAAGTAAATATAGCCTTTGTTTTTCTTCTACCAGTCAGTCTACAGTGTAGTCTGACTTCTTCGCCTTGCGGTCCCCATTTTAGCTGGATTTTGCCTGGTTATTCACATAACAGAGATACACGGTTTTTTTTGTCTCATCCTCACAGCTGTTGCAAGCAACAGGAGGTTGCAGTCCCCTGACATGATCCTTCTTGGTATCTTTCTTGTCTGACTGGGGTTTAGGGTCCCTTCCCTTGCTGTGTTCTTGTTTGCCCCGTTTCCGGCCTGTGGACCTCTCTGATGAGGCAGCTTGGTCTCCTCTGGGATGAAAACCCAAGTGAGCAAGGGAGCAGGGGCCAGCTTTTCTCTGATCCCTCCCCAGCTTTGTTATGGCTCCCAGAGGGAGATTTTCAGCAGCAGCTACACAACTAAGTCCTACTTAGATACTTGAGTCGGATATTTTTTTTAGCCCTTTGTCTGTGTTTCACAAATGTTTCATATTGAAATATTTTCCAGGTGTAGCACCCAAAATGCATCAGGTACTTGGGCCTAATTCTCATTGACCCATTGCAGAAAGTGTGGACAGGTGTTATGGTCAATTTTGGGAGATTTTGTAATTGAATGCAAGAGGAGCAAAACAGACCTAAAGGAGACATGGTTTCTTCAATCCTACGTCTATTGCAGTCAAAGGAAGGTCTCCCATTAATGTCAATAAAAGGATAAGTCCGGTATAAATTAGGAAATCAGAGGAAAATCAGAGAACTTGCCTATGCATTTATTTTTCTTAGGGGTATGGAATAATTTCATAAACTAAGGAAATATTTCTGATAGTCAAGATCTTCATTCTGCACTAGAAATAGCGTGGCTAAGTATTTCTGTATGTGAAATTAAAATCTTCAAAAAATTGTATGAATAGTTTTTCATAAGTGACTGCAGGAATGACACCAATGTTTTGAAACGGTATATTCAAATTCCTAAACAAAATCCTGTTTAGTGCTCTGAATCTTTTGTCTTTGAATGTATTTCCTCTCTTCCTCAGTCTAGTTGTTGGTGCTGTAGGTATATTGCCCAGTATGGCCTTTTAAAACAGGTAATTTTTTTTATTTGCATGCAGATTGCTAGGAGGCAGCTTGCCTGTAAATACTCTGCTAATCATTACAGGTTCCATGGTTCATCAGGACTCTGATGCCTAATTGGCTGTGGGATTGCCTATAACTCTCAATAGCCTGATTCTGAGCAATAGGAATTGTTGAATCTACATAATAAAGCGAGTGTGATGAAAGGTGAGTGCACACCTACTTTATATGTGTGTTACCATTCTCATCAAGGTCAAAGCAATTTTTTTTTTTTTCCAGATATACATATTCATAGAGCCTGTGCACAACTAATGAGTCGGAAGATTAAATGGTTGTGGATTAAGAACAAACCCTACTGTTCTCCTAATTAGATTGAAAGTTACTTAGTTCATCTGATTAGAATTCTGAATTCAAACCAGCTAACGCACCGGCACAGCGCTCCTCAGCTGCTTGCAAAATCTGCCTGTAAGAGTCACTGGAACAGATTAACAGTCCATTTCATCCAGTCCTCCCAAATCTCAGAGAGGCAAATGCCACCTCACTGGGAAGATCACTGGAATCCCCCCGAATTTCCCCAGGGGGAGATTGACCCAGGGCAGAGGGGCTGTGCTGCCGGGGTCAGCCTAGCACACAGGATCTCCACCCAGGATCAATTTTGTGTGAGACTTTTTTAATATTATAGCAGGGACACTACTACTTCTAGTCCCTGATAATAGACATATTACCTAAGATACTAAGATAAGTCTTTGCTCTTGCAACTGCCATGCATTAAAATGCCTGTCTTTAGTCTTTTCAACACATACGAAGGTATGTAATTAGCAGTCATGACTCAAAGGAGTACTTGCCCAAAGTCCCAAGTGTCACCACTCTTCCCCTAAGCTTGGAAGCAGCAGTACTGGTCCCAGGGCTTGGGAAGGGCTGCAGCACCATCAGGCTTAGAAAACCCGGGGAGACAAATGGCCAGGTCTAACAATAGGCGTGAGTCAGTCGCTTTGCAGTTAGGTGATTTGGTTTCCTGTTGCCCTGCTGTCTGGGCTGCTTGTTTTGGGGAACAAATCCTTCTTCATGCTTTATCTATAACATCCTCGCTTCCACCAAAGCGATCCCTCTGTGCATTATTTTCCTGCCTGGTGCTGTGTATGGCTTCCTCCTGCTCCCCAGCTGCTCCTGCTGCAGCTGCCTGCGCCAGGAGTTTTGGCAGAGCTCCTTAACGAGTGCTGCTCCAAGATGCTTGGCTTAACTTCATGGCACCCATCAACATTCGTCCTTTCTCTCTAATCTTCTGAATTGCAGGAGTATTCAGTATTTGGGCTTTAGAGCCTTCCTGGTTTTTTATTCAGGTATAGAAAAGGGGAGAAGAGAAGGTGATGGAGGGTCTGTTTAAATATAAAGAAAAAAGATAATGGTTTGGGGCTACCTTGTCCTAGTTCTTTCTTTTTTGTCTTTTTTTTTTTTTCTTTGTGTGTGTGTGTGCATGAGTGCGCGTGTGCATTTATTTTAACTTTCCTGTTTGAAGGGAGGGAAGGGACCACAGGGTCTGACCTGTGTATTTAACAAAAAGAGAGCACTGAATGAGAGAATTTCAAGAAGTTTTCACAGGTGTATTAAAATAGCATAAGATTCCTGTTTCCTTAATGAAAATGGGAGCAATGTGTATCTTTCCATAACAGATATGAAACAAAGAGAACTAAGAAATGTGTTGGCATTCAAAAGAGCAGGAAAGTAACACTGTTCCTGTCACTGTTAGAAGGTTAAAATCCTGCCTGGCAGCCTATAAACTATTTAAACGATCCTACAGAAATTCCACTTACTGAATCATCTTTGGGATTTATAGCTAAATCCTTCACCCCAATTGAAGACCCAATGTACTCACAGCCCTGCCGGAAAATACACCTTAATGAGGGGAAATTGTAAAACTGGACTGAAAAAAAAAAGGCCTCTTCAGCAAAGAGAGGTCCTTGCTGCAGTCCTTGCTTCACATGGCCACTGAGATGATGGCAGCTGTGCTGCTGTGATCATATGTGACCTAGATTTTCCTCACAGTAGTCCTGTGCTCTCCCTGATCTCGTGTAGGACTGAATGAACTGAATAGAAACATTTCTGGATGCTTTCAGAGAGCAACGATAGCTTTTTCTTTCTCTCTCTCTCTCTTTTCTTCAAACCACAGCATCTGTTCCCCTTGTGGTTTTCTCCCTTTGCTCTCACACAGTGGTTGTGAAAGAGGACAGGGCCGGCGTAGCTTTAATTTGGGTAATGGTGGATGGGGAAATCAGGGCAGGTGCGATTCCTCCTTGGCGTACTGCGACACAGCAGAATGTAAAATTCGAGTCTGTGGATTTTAGTACTGATTGCATGCAAAGGAAGATAGGAGGGCTGTTGGGAAGATCGAGGGGTGAGACTACGGCATCAGGAAGCCCTGAGTTTCTGCACTGACCATGGGTCTGAGTTTGGTATCAACGCTCTTGGATACCATTGACTTAAGCTCTCCTGCCTAGGCTCAGAATTTACCCTAGTGCAAGCTCCTAATTCTCTGTGGGAGAAAAGTTGGAGAGACTGAGCTCCTCAGTGCGTGCCCAAGATCTTGTTAATGCTGTTTGGCTGGATTGGTGCGGGCAGGAATACGCTCGTGACGTTACAGCACCCAGCAGAACGCCTGAGACCATCCCTGGCTGCTGGTGTGGAGCCTGTGGGTCCTCGGACCCACACTCCTCCGGAACACAGCTTTTGCCTTCTGACTACTTCCCAGCTCTGACACTGATGCCATCTGTTTACATGAACAAAAATCGCTCCATTTGGAGGGTCTTGGTTAAGGTACTTGGAGGAAACTAGAAAGATCTGGTTTGATTTCCCAAGGGGGGGCAGCAAGGCCTTGCAGCAAAAAAGGCTGAAGCAATCTGTAGGGCAGACTGCTAGTATTTCCGTCCTTCCTTCCTTCCATGCAGACCCTGCTGAGTCTGTTGAAAATTCAAGTTTCTAGGATCGGACGCAAATTTTTTAAAACTTAAACCAAGCAACTAGCACTTACAGTCAGAGTCCAGTGGAGACTTTTAGATACTGTTCTGATAGGAATAAAAATAAACACTTATTCTCTGCCTCAGTTCGTATGTAAAGTGAAATCGTAACGATCCCATCATCTGCTTTGCAGAAAGCTGTGAGGACGACTTCTCTTTAGTGCTGTCTTCAGTTACAGAGCTGTTCTGACAGTGGCGAGTGAGTGTTACAGGTGGTGGGTGGGGGTTCCTTCCGAAATTTTATATAACTCCAATATTATCTGTTCCTGTGATTGACTTGACACATGAATTCAAAACAGTTGGAGCTTCTCTCCCACTCTGGTATAGCGAACTGGATGTGAAAATGACACTTCCCCCTGGAAGCTGATAGTTTGCTGTTCAGTGCATGGTGTTGTGTTCCTTTGTTCGCTGAACGTGGCACTTGGCAAGTGGTTTTTGCCACTTCAGGGTTGTCAGTTCTGTCTGCTAAAGGCCAAGATAAAGCTCCACAAAAAGTCTTTCACTCCAAACAAATCTTCTCTGTAATTTACTGACTCGATGACAAAGGAACCAGGAGCTTAGAGGTGGTTTGGACTTTTTTCCGCCCCAAAGTGTGCACTCTTCCCTTGTCATGCTTTTATTTTAATGTGGTATTTCCTACCCTGCTGTAAACACCAGGGTGGTTTTTGTCTTGTGACTGGGGCAGCGCTTTGCCATGACATTCCTTTCATAACGCGTTGCTGATAGCACTAGATGTGCTGCTGGCTGCTTCCAAGGCTTATCAGAGGGTTTGTACCAAGAGCACTTAGATAATCCCATGAGGGGATGCATTAGCAATAAGAAACCTGTATGAAGCACTATTGTGATACATTTGTGAAAAAGCAGTATAAAATACATGGGAACAAATTCGTGGTCCTCTAGAAAGTTGTGATTTCAATACAGCATGGTGAAGCAACGTGTAGAGGGTGTCCTGGTCCATAATGGCATTGTTTAATCTGTAAAGTGACCTCAGTTACTTAACGACAGCAGAGTGCCAAGGGTGCAAAGCTGGGCAGCAGCCTCTGCCCTTCTGAAGCCCAGTGTGAAATGCACATTGGTCACTATAAATGTAAGTAACAGAAATGTGAGAAGTATTCATACCAACGAAACTTGCTTGGCTCTTGTTTTTAGTTGAAGAAAACAGACCGAATTTGTCATAGAGTTCACAAGGGTGCCTCAATACTTAAGAGATCCTCAACAGCCATGACTTGATCCATCTTAGTGGAATTTGCAGCTTTGTCTGCTGAGGTGATGCCTCACCGTTTTTCATTGAGTTGTATTCTGTGATATTATTCCTTACAAACCAACAGCATAAGGAGTCAGACATGACTTCACAATCACTGTGCTTTCAAATTATATGCAAATGGCCTGACCTAAGTCATAAATTGATATTTTGGCTTGTTTTTGCTGACTCCTAGGAACACAGAATACAAATCACAAGCCACCCAAAGACATTGGACCCTATTCTGTGTACCAGGCTTTTCTCTGGCAGTTTGGCTGTTGTCTGAATGCTCAGCTCCTAATGGGAGAGAGGGGATGATAAAACATATAGGGACAAGGCAAAAGCCATAATTCATGTATGAATAGGAATGAAAGGCAACTTGTGTACTGAAGGGACCTCTCCTGTGTATTGTGCCACAACAACCTTAGTGCAGTGGGATAAATATCTAAATGTAGGAAGAGAACAGTAGTAGGCAATGAATCTGCAAAACTGGAGACAGAATACATGCAGTCCAACTGCAGATCCAATTATAATCAATGTAGGTTGGTTTAGGGACTTTGCAGAAACCAGGGTTTGACTTCACAAGATTAAATGAGAAATTTAACAGGGATGAAGAAAGGCGTTACCACGCTATTCATAACACTCCTTGTTAGAAGCTGCCAGCTTCTTCCTGCATAAAATGAAGGAAGCTACAGGTGACGGAAAAATAAATTGGTCCCTGCGGGCGCAGTGATTTTGACTATACGTGCGTATTAGCGATGAGGCCGATGTGCTATGAACTACAGGTGAAATGGCAACAGTGGTACATGGAAACCTGGTATGTGTCAGTGATGCTGAAGAGCTGCTCAGAAACGGTCAGGGTGTAATACCACATTTTATTCAGGCTGACGCTAAAGTAAACCCTTCCAAGAACACAGAAGTTGCTTGTTGGAAGAGTAAATGGCAGATTGTGTGAACGCTTCTGAATTTTGTGCCCCCTTCTCATAATTGTACCTGGCAATGCGGGGCTTGCCCAAGCTATAGGAGGACATTGTGGTGCAATGAGGAATTTGATGTAGTTTCCTACAGGTCAAGCCAGCTCCTCATCGCTGGCCCATCTCCTGGTATGCACTTTTGAAGCACTGAGTTGTACATGGTACTGAAAAATGTCTGCAGCTTTTATAACCCCCCATACAGCTTTGGCTTCAGTCTGAAGCACAGTTACGTGGGCAGGGAGAAAATGTTCTCTGAATGAATCCATCATAAACATAGCGCCTGTCCTGTAATAGCTGGGATTGGAGAATAACAAACTAATAAACCAAAGTCTTTTATTTCTTCCCTTCTTGTAGATCGCATGCTGAAGGCTTCTGAAAAGTGCCTCTGTCTCTCAGCCACAAGCTAGTCGCAGAGACAACTTTACAGCTTGCATTAGTCAGATGTGCTGAAGAAGAAATATTTGCTGGGTTTGCGTGGAAGCTCACAGCTGGGGTAGGTTTTAAACATAATTGGGCAGGGCCAAAGTTCTTCAGTAGCTTTCCCTTGCCTCGAATAGGACTGTCTAGACCAGGATGCCTCTGACCACCCTACCAAGGCTCTCTAGTCTCATGAAGGCTTTCTGGTCTGTAGTTATCCCTGGATATTTAGCACCATGAAAGATCACAGAGCTACTGCCATGCCCACGTGGCTACAGACAGCAGCTGTGACTGGGCTATGTGTACTGTACTTGCATGTTTTTGTCTGGACTTGTATGAGCTGAGTGAACAGTGATGAGAAGAGAGGGAACAGGCTTGTCTGGAGGACCTGGGTTTGCTTCCCAAGGTGTGGAAGTCCAAGCAAAATCTGAGAGATCTGAAAGCTGCTTTTATCTCTGGCTGTGCTGCCCAGAAAGAACTGAGTGTGGCCAGATCTTGTTCACACTGCAAGTTTCCCAGTGAGCTCAAGGCGAAAGATCGCTTTCCTCAGTCCTCTTCCACAAGGAGTGTGTACAATGAGCCCTGGAAAACACCCATGCTATATAAATAGAAGGTGGTCTTGCTATCTAAGAGAACTTAGCAGCTCTGTTCCCTGCCCTTTCAGATGGTGTCTTTTTAGCTTTCCTACCAGTTTTGGAGGTAAAGCTGTTAACTCAAGAGCTTTTTTTGTGGTCCATGGAGAGTTTTGTGAAGCTTCTCTCACCTCTGTTACAAACATGAAGATTCTCTCTTAAGATCCAGGTGCACAAAGCTAATGAATAAATGGCAGAGGAGAATTGGCCTTAGGGGGTTAATTTAGTGCCTTCTTTCAAGCTACAGCACTTGATGTTCTTCTTTAGTAAGAGGATTCCAAACTCACCTAGTGTAGTTTGTGCTCCTTCTGATGATAGTCTGTGGGTTCAAACCAAAGGAGTAAAATGTCGCATTCCAAGGGAGCTTGACATATATTCACGGTGCTAGAAATCACCTGGATGCTAAAGCAGTACTTGCATTATAACAAGAAAGTCTAGAAATTTTGATCTGGGTATTCAGGTTCATACCAAAATCAAGCAGGCCCCATTTCAGCTATGGAAAAGAAGACTTTGTTGGCCTTCAGGCTGCCATGGAAAATCACAAGAATTACTTTCCTTTTCTCCAGGCTGATTTGTTCTTGTTGTTTGTTGTATTAATCATGTGCTCTACACCCCCAAATTAATGCCAAATTGACTATGCAATAAATTGATGTTCTCTTCATGAGATCGATCCATGGTTGTGCGGCATTTGGGCAGTACTAGTCTCTTCTTCCGTGACCTGGCTTTCCCCAGTCTTTCTAAAAGTCATCTACTTGTCCTGCTGGCCACATGCAGCAGCTTATCTGGTCCCTAAGGGAGCTGATATGTTCCCTTCAAGTTACACAGTTCTCCCATCTCTGTTCTATTCTCCTTCTCTTTTCCTCCTCACCATCTCTGCTCTGCACAAATTACACCCAGAACTGAGTGGTAGGTTTTGCATAGAGGAGAGATCACACAGGGCATATCTACCAAGTTGTTGCTTCTCCCTCAAGTTGCTTCTTTCTCTGTCACTTTTCTCCCCAAGGTCTGCAGCCCAAACTCTCCCTGGCCTCTATAGTCTGAGGACAGAGACAGTGGGAAAATGCTGCCTCAGATTAGTTTTTCTCTCCAGTTCTTTTCCTGTATCTTCACATTTTCTCTGGTTTATTGCATTTGGGGACAAAGATTTTTTGATACTGTGCAGATAATACAATGGTGAAATACAACATTTGGTAAGCGGACCACCTGTAATCTTGTCTTCGCAGCTCTTTTTCTTATGCTTACATCTTGAATGTGGGATTTGGATTTGCACATTTTCCTTCCTCTGCAGCACAGCCACCCTGGTACAAAGCCTTGGCTTTATTGTATGTAACAGGTCCTAGAAAGTTGTTCAGATCTTTATTTCTGAGCTTGGCACAAATAATGTGGCGTGAACATTTTCAATGCTGTTCTCATTATGAAGGTAGAACTTTTCCCTGGAACTCTACAATCATTTTTAGAAAAGAATTGGGAGCAGTAAGAGTGAGTGACAGCTCTCCCCTCAAACCTTTTCTATTAACTGACAAGAAAGGATGTCATTTGCTCCCTTTGCAAATGAATGTATAAAATAGTGCTAGTGATACCTGAAAATATCACGTAAAAAGTGGTAGTAAAAGTCAGTCCTGGTATCTGTTGAGAATGGACGTTGTTCTTAGTCTCAGTCATGATGAGAAACTTACCTTCCAGACCTGACTACATGACAGGCTATTTTGAGGAGATAAGTCTTTTTACGTTGCTTGACTGTACAAGGCTTTTAAAATATATATATTAAAAGTAGGCAAAAGGATTGCATTACAAAAAATTGTGCATGCAAATGAAAGCTCCTCCGATCTTTGAAAAATCTTCCTTAATATTATATAATAAGAAATACATAACTGTGCCTATTTTTACCATAATTTGCTTTCATTTGATGACATTCAATAGTAAGATTTATTATTACCCGCATGGAAAATATCCCGCCTGGGGGTGGTTGAAATAGATCCTGCAGACAAGTCATCAATCAGCTCGTGTTTATCTCTTCAGAGATCAGTGATATCAGTGGCAGGAACAATTTCAACCAATCCAAGAGTATTTACTGATAATAAAGGGAAATGTTCATGTGGATTTATATTGCGTCTCTCACCAGAGGTCACTCAGCATTTTTGCAGGAGGGCTGATTTATTGAGCCTCATTTAAAGATGGGGCATGGAGGGCTCAGAGGTGCCCGAGCTCCCTGCTTAGCCAGGGCCAGTAGCCCTTACCCTGCTGCATGCTTTGACCGTTGCTCTCTTTTTGGGAGTGGGTCTAACTTTCCTGGTAGAGGTTGGCATCTAGAGGGCTTTAAGGTAATACTGCTCTCCCTGTCCCCATCGCTAACAAGTTCAGCTAAAAGGGTTTAAGACAAATGCAGACAAGATCTTTTACATCAGACGAATAGCATGCAAAATGATTGTCTTCCATTTCCAAGAAGTGAGTTGTAGCTTCTAACTTAACTCTGCTATAATTTTAAAGCAGCTCTTATATTTGCGTCCCTGATAGAGAGGTTTTTCAAAATTTTATGACAACATTGAGAATATTTATAGGTATTGACTGCAGGGTTCAGGACAAAGATCTGTTGTCCTTGAGGCAAAATAACAACCCTGACTTTACCTAGTAGTTGCCTCTCAGAGTAATCAGTCTGGTACTAAGACTGCAACTGTTATTTAACCCATGTATGACAGAAGTCTTCTTTCTCTCACTTTTGCTTTTTTTCTTTGTAAAATTCAGTATTTATACTTACTGAAACAAAGAGCACTTTGAATCACAACATAAAGTGTATGTTTTTTAAAAAGTTATAAAGGGGTCTTTTTTTTGTTTGATTTTTGTGGTTTTGTCTAAGGAAATTTACTGGAACATTCATTTCTGTTTGAGAGGAAGCTTGCTCTTTGTGGACAATAAAGATGTTAAGATCAGGATGAATGTCTATGGGAGATAATAATAGTGAATAAAAAAATGCACCAGTCCAGTACTCATATTTTCCAGGAACTGCAAGAACTCAGTTCTGGGTTGTTTTAAATCTAAGCCCCATTGTTCCTGACTGGGTTCTGAGTCTGTCAGAAAGACTTCTTCTTTGTTCCTTTAAGCAGCTTCAATCTGAAGCATTTGGACTGTTTTCATATTTTAAGTGAAATTTTTAAGATGCACTTGTATTTTTTTCTCTTCCAGCTTTAGAATGTAAAGCAAAGCATCTTTTTACTATTTCCTGTTGAACATGAGCAGCGTACGTTGACACCGGCAAAAGTAATTTGACCTACGATGAGCCTGTGTGTGGGATGGCCAGCAGTTATCAATGGTACGTGATATGTGCCATTAATATATTGCTCCTCTTATGCCGGGGAACATGCCTTGTGAGGCAAAACAGCACTAGCGAGAGCTTCACCTCAGGCATCCTGATAGCCTGGCGTATGTGTTGTGGCAATGCTGACTGTACAGGCTGACGTGATTTGTTCTCCTGAGAGATACAAGGTGGGTGAGAACATTTTTTTTCCTGTTGACGCTGTTGCACTTCATAGCAATAATCATACACTCGCAGTGTCAGGACCAGAACTTAGTTGTGCCCTTTTACAGGTGAATACTCTAGGCTGGCGGTACAGAGTTATTTTTCTTCCTTTCTTTTCTTTCTCAGTCAATATGTTGTTTTTTTACAAAGCAAATGGTACTTCAGCCGTGAAGCACCGAGGGTGACCCACCCTCTGACGCTTTGGCATTCACCCTGGCCGCGAGCAGGAGGCTGGGAAGCTGCTTCCCGTTCACAGATGGGATTTGGTAGTGGGTAAAGGTACTCTCCTTGTAAGAAACGTTATTTGGAAATGCTGTTGCTCACCCTTTTAACACACCCCAGTTAAACTTTTTCCATTTCAAAATGCCCGCATAAGGTTTCCTGGCCCAGCCCAGCACCCACCTTCTGCCTCTGTGGTTGTGCTCGTTCCCCAGTGTCACATCATGTGTGAAACAGTCTTTCATACCAAGAACTACGAGAGTCCTAGATTCCTGTGTCACACTGCATTTGTAAGCCTGACTCTGCTATTGACAGATTGCCGGTCTGGGAGACGGCTGTGACAATACAACCTGGCAAATATTAGCCTGGAAAACACTCAGGAGCTTGTTGCCATCAGCAAACCTGGGGTCCCTAAGAGGTCGTTGTCAGCAGTGTGCGGGGCGAAGCCATCCAGTACGATCGTGTTAGCGCGAGCACGGAGCATGAACTCCTGAGACGGGACTTGGCACTGGCTTATGCTCAAGGGCAATTGTTGGAGCAGCTTGTGAACAGGCAGCTTGCCAGCTAGACGGGCATAGCTGTGGACAGCTAATAGACTGTGTGTGTGTGCAGGGAAGGCAAGATGCACAGCTGGGAAATGGGAGAGAGATTTCTATAAACTTCTCTGAGGGGTAAGAGTACATTCAGGCGATGCCAATCCATGGCGGAGTAAAGAAATGATTCCTGGCAGCTGAGACAGGTTCTTGGTCTGGCTGAATCTGAATGCTGTGGGGGAGAACTGGAGATGTCATGGTTAATGAGTATGGAAATTAGATCGGTAGCTTGGCCATCTAGGTTTTAAATGTTGTCAATCTAAAACATGCAATACTTCAGTCTAACATTTTCTGGCTGCCTAGTTTAAAGCATAAAAGCAGGCAGCCCCTCTGTAATGAGGCGGTATCTATAGACAGCAATCTGTTGATAGCAAAGAAGAAATCTTGGCTTCTCATCTCAACAAGTTAAGTTTAAATTAATCAGAAAATATGGTGGGCAGGAGAGGAAAAGGGGTTGTTTTCTTTTGTTTTCACATCTTTGACTCACCTGACAAATTGAATTCCCCATGATTTGTCTGTCTCCCTGCTAGGCCTGCAGAAGCATTGTCTTAATTCCTCTCTTCTCAGCTCTGTGTGCGCTCCAGCTCTTAAGCTATGCAGTGACCCTCTTACCCAGCTCATCTTTGCCTCCTGGAGTGTGTGAACCTGTGCCACAAACGCTGGGATAAGGCAAAACCTATTTACTGTAAACACATTGCCACCTTGCATTTCAGTCCAGCAAGGGATAATTACCAAAACTCCAAGACAAAGGTGTTGTGTATCTTTTAACGGGTGTATGGAAAGGATCCTCTTCAAGTCTAATGAGTCTGTGGCTATTGCAGACATCCAAGTGGGCCTTGCTGTCTCCAGAAGAGACAGAAAGTGACTCTGGGAAGGCAGAGTGTGGAATCTGACACTACTGTGTAATTGAGGAAAAAGAGGCCATATGCATTATTTATGAGCAGAAGGCTGGGCTTAATGTTAACAAGTAAGAAGAAAGTGGCTTCAAAACAGTGGCTTTTCGCTCTTCCCTGTAAGAAAAGCTTCTGTTTTAAATTGCTTGCATTTTAAAGCTGGAAGGAGACAGAGCTGGTTTTTATACTGTGCCTTATATTGTGTTTGTGGTGGTGTACAGGACTCGGGGAGAGGCAGGGATTGCCCCAAGAAGTGCACCCTGCTCACTGAAGCTGTGGCAAAGATGTGTCATGCATGCTGCCCTGTAACTAGCTAATCCCAACCCACTCCGGGCAAAAGATTTCACTGCAAGACAGAAGCAAGCAGAATTGCTACCAATTTGGCATTTCCATTGGTCAGGGATGGTTTTAAAAGCTGAGGAATTTCCTCTGAATTACTCTATCCAACAGATGCCTTGGCCATGCCCTCCACTTGCAACCACTGTCCAGCTTTGGGGTTGGACGAGCTGATCTTGTGCCTTTTGACCTCTTTCAGATCCCCCACCAGCGGGGTCTGTCCTGTCTGCTCTTGGGGTATGCGTTGGAACTGGCATGAGCAGTCCAGTTCAGGCTGTCACTGCAACATTGCACAAATATGCTGGGGTTTGAGGTTTTAGCTATTTTCTGACGATTTTCTGGAGAAACCGGGCCTGGCTGGCTAATGTCAAGTTTTGCTCTTAATGATGGCAACGTGTGATTATTCCCAGCAAAAGATAGTATGTTCCAAAGAGCGCAGGATGCTGAGCTGCCTCTCTTTCTTGGAAAACACAGCGTGGGCTGAGGCAGGGCACATCCCTCCCTGTGGAGGAATCACCTTCATTACGGAGCGAATGTTTCAGTTACTGTCTGCATGGCGGTCACACCTAGAGGGCCCCAAGCAGAGCGTGAACTCTCCATGGACCTCTTTCCAGATAAGCACATCCATTAAAGACCCCACGGCAGAAGGGTCCCACTCCACCCAGCAGATATATCTGACACTTCCTGCTGGTGGCCCTGCTTGGGTTGGAGTCCGTGGTCGGCATGTTCGTGTTGCAAATCTGGCACCCAGCACTAATCCATGAGCTTTTATTTCCAAAAGTTGTATCCTATTATCTTCTGCAGGTCCCAAAAGGTAAAAACGCCCCCCACTTTCTTCCCTTTGTAAAGGCCACTAGCTTCTCCTGTCCTCGTTTCTGCATTTCAGCCAGTTGTCCTTCCTATGGCATAAAATCCAGGTGCTTTCTTGCTTCCTGGCTGCTTCCCAGTGTGATCCGGAGCAGCCAGTACTTTGTTTCTGGGAAGAAAATTAGCCCAGTGGGGTAAGAAGAGAATAACTAGGCCTCTGCAAAAGTCAGGAAGCAAAAAGTGAACACCACTGCACTGGAACTGATGGGGGGGAAAGTACTCTGTTCCTTGATTTCAAACACCGGCTCATTGATTCTTCTCTTGGTTCAATCAGCAGTTAGTGCTTCTCTTTAATCCAGGTTCATAACTACTTAGTGGAGTGGGTTCATAACAGAAATACCCCTGAGAAATCCTAACAACAGGGTGGAAGGGAGCTGAAGAACTCTGGGATCCTACCTGTGGCCCAGAACAAATGTATTAGAGCAGGGAATTGCTGTTTCTAACAGGCCTCACTTGAAAGTCACTTCGCAGACAGGTTTGTGGCTGCGCAGCTTGTGTGCACGTCCGGAGGGGTTGGGAGACATCTACCTGAGTGGTGAAAAGGGATAGCACTTTTTTTCTAATATGAAAACAGGAATACTGTTAAGTTTTCTCTGTCCCCAGGCCTATTATAGCAAAGAAGGTAATGGCAGGAAGGACTAACGAATAAGGATGATTTTTGTAAAGGTGGGACTGGAATAGGTGAGGCACGGGGATGGGGGAGGGAGGCAGCCCGAGTGGGGACTGGTGAGTCATGCATCCTCCAGCAAGAAGCACTGACTCACAGGCAAGATGATCACTCTGCTGTTCCCTTTCTGCTAAGACGGAGGAATAGTCAATTGACACTCAACTTTACTCCGCAAGCTCCCCAGTTAGAGAATGAGATGTAAAAGGGAAGAAGCTGGAGACCACTGGAAACTGAAGTGAGAGGCAAAGGTGAGGGACAAAGAGTAATGGGCACAAACGTGAACATAGGAAGTTCCATCTAAAACACAAGAAGGAACTTCTTTCCTTTGAGGGTGGCAGAGCAGTGGCACAGGCTGCCCAGAGAGGTGGGGGAGTCTCCCACTCTGGAGCCATTCCAAACCCGCCTGGACGCCGTCCTGTGCAACTGCTGTAGGGGACCCTGCTCTGGCAGGGCGTTGGACTAGATGATCTCCAGAGGTCCCTTCCAACCCTGACCTTTCTGTGATCCTGTGAACCCCAGCAAGCACAGCCTGAGCGGCTGGCGTTTCTGCAGCTCTGCACTGGAGTCTTCAATACCTGTCCGCGTTCCCTCCCCAGCAGGGTCAAGGCTCCCGTCCTCTCAGCACTGTGGCTCCCAACGAGGCACGGAAACTCCTTGGAGCCAGACTTTGTAGCATGCCGTCTGGGAGAGATGCCACCCACCTCCACTGGGGATTGAAGTTAAGTACAATCAATAGGAGTGTGGTTCTGATGCTTATTATCTCCTGTCCAGCTCTTGACACTGTAACAGATGAGGAGAGCCATCACTTAATCTGCAGCATCTGCAGATTTCTAAAAGAAAATACATATTTTTATTACTTGTGTACACAGGAGGGCAATTCTGCATGGCTGAGGAAAGGGACTGGAGGGCCACGTGGTTTCTTCCTCCTCTGAGAAAGGAGGAAAGAAAATGTCTAAAAAGAATCCAAAATGACACTAAAAGCTGTTTCGCACTCAGATTGTTACCGCTTGAAAGAGATTTCTTACGAGCGAAGTGTAAAGAGCCCGAATACACAATGTGGTGTTGTAATTATTTTCAAAGCAGCGAATGACTGCGAGTGTGTTTGTGCAGCGAGCGTTGCGGGCAGGGGCTGTGACTGCACAGTACAGCCAGTCCCCGGCTCTGGGATCAGAAAATGTGATAGCAATTGCAAGTCAGTGCTGCAATTTTCTTTCGCTTTACAAGTTTTATGTTGGTAATGTGAAGTACTTAATGAACCAGATCAGTGCTGTAGAGGGGGATAATTTTAATGCCCTTTTTAAAGATGCTACTAAATCAATGGGGCAGTTTAAAAAGGAATGATAGCCTGGAGATTAGGAACATAATATGAGAAATTAGGCAGGGTTTTGAGAGTGATCGAATCTCGAGTAGGCAGGTACTTTGTGATCTGCTGTGTGGGCATTTGTATGTTTGGCATACACTGGCAAAGGCAGAACTCGCTGACTTTTAGGCCTAACTAGTCAAGACTCTGCAACCTTGGTCAGAACTAACGATCCCCAGGACTTGGGAAAGGCACTGAGATTGTAAAGCACAAGCTATGCTTCTGCTTGCCACAGTGCAGGAGCAGTATTTTTCCACTCCTGTCATAGGTCTTCTGACTACCAGCTACATAAGCGATGTCTACATGGTCTTTTGAAGGCAGATATGAGCTTACTCTGGCTGCTGTCCAAGAGAACCAGAAGCCACGTAGCTGCAGCTAATGTGCTACATGCCCAAATTACTGTGGCCTGCTGAGAGGCAGGATATTAGCTTGGGCTCAGGGCTCTGGCCAGCTCAGACCACGAGTAAAGCAAGTTTTCGTCTGCACGCAGCAAAGCATGTAGACAAGGACAGCCAACTTGCATAGGATTTGGAAAGCCATTTTTATTATCGGTTAGGGCAGGTGAGCTGACCCCACGAAGATCAGGCAGACACAGCTCACTGTGCATCCTGCCCCAAGCACGAAGAGCAACACCACGTGGTTGGTCTCGGAGCCAGCCAGCTTCTCGGTGGCCAAAGAAAACTGCTTGGTGGGCTTGATCCAAATTTTGTGGGCCTCCAGTTGGCTATCCCTGTTGTAGGCATACCCAGTTTCTCTTCTATTTTGGATGGCAGTGACTTGTTATGGACAGGGAGGGGTTGAATTCAGTCTTCACTGGCTCTGTGAATTGCTGCAGGATTGTCCACATTGAATTCTGTGCCGTGAAGCTGTATGTGCACATGTAGTGTGTTTGGGCAGTCCAACTCTTAACTAAGAAGAAAGGCTGTCTCTATTTTGGATGGATCGCTTTGCTGTTTGTTTCCTCCTAAAATGTTTCATTGTCTTAATTTTGAAGATTCTTTGCTTAAGAAATTTCACCATTTATTACTATTTAATGTTAATGAAGGAAGCAGTCTGTGCGTGTACATCTCTGTGCATATGTACACATGCTATGTATAATAAAAGAAAGCAGGTATGTTTATATGTAAGTACATACACAAAGTTCAGTCTTGCTTACCTTAGAATGATACATAAAGATATTAAGGATCCACAGCAAAAGCTAAGAATGCAGTATACTGTGTACAAGGCAACATCATGGTGCAGTGAATCAGGGGCCTCTTTTACCTTTACCTCAAAACATGTAACCCCCCCTTTCCTCCTCTTATGTTTCCCCATCTGCAAGATTTCTCGAACATTAAAGCATTTTAAAAGCAGAAATTTGAGTAACTGTCTCAGTCACTCAGAACGACAATTTTAACAGGAAGAAGCTTTAATTAAACCAGAGCCATCAGGTGAAATCCTGGCCCCATTAGGGTGAACAGCACAACTCTCACTGATCCTCTGCGGAGTCAGGATTTTGCTCCTATCTTGTAACAGTTGCCTTTTCTGAATTTGAGGCATTAGTCCTATAATGGAATAGATAAGCTAAAAATAGAAAACAGTCTGACCTAAAATAGTTTGACATCCATATCATACTGCTTATTGTCTGGGAATACATCTAAGTGACATGTTGATTAATCCTGAACTGAGGAAAATGTGATTCATTGGAAAGAACTGGGATTGTACCAATAATTCAGTACCAGAAGCTACACAGACATCAACTCAGTATGCAATGTTTCCAGTAAAACTTTATTTGCAAGCTGTCAGATTCATCTGCCATTTTCCCAGCTACTTTGGTTCACTTCTGCGTGGTGTGGATGAAATATTCCAATCCAGTTCATAGGGGCTATCAGATACTTTACTGAAGCAACTTTTTCCCCTGCTTTTTCCTGAAAACAAAACAGTCACATCAAGTCAGGTTGCTGTGAGCGGCTTTTAAGAGAGATGTCGGTTGCACTTAGTGCACAGCTGGGGCCAAAGTGAAGCTGTGTAAGTGCCTGAGCTATTCAGCTGGAAATTACATCTTGTGCAGGAACCTAAATGTCAAGTTCCTCAGTCCCCCTCACAGCCAGAACTCCGACAACTCCCTTTTTCCCATGACTCTTCTTCACTTTCCTACAGATGTAACTGTGCGTTCCTTCAGATACAATAAATCATATATGGGAATGCCACAATCTAAAGCAAAGCGAGCTGTCACCCAGGCCTTCAGATGACAGCCACATTAACAAGTAAACAGAGCCCACAGGAAAGATGCCTTTTGAAATGCGCTGTTTGTGTCAGCAGTGCTAAAACTAACAAACCAAAACAGTGAGGGGAAAAAAGAGAATCATGGGATGCACCTAAAGCTATAGGCTATAAAGTCATATCAGTCGAGACAAGCTCAAATATGAGCAAATCTTTGGGACAGTAAGTACATAATTTATGTTTTCCGTAAGCAACAAGGCAGCATATACTCCCAGCCTTGTGATGAGAGGAAAGCACTAAAAGAAAGACTAAATGTAACCATATGAAGAGAAGGGAGCATGAGTGAATGTGTTTCTTATTTTGGAACCTTCTCATGGCAAACAAGCAAGGCTCGAGCCAAAATCTTCAGGACACAGAAGGAAGTTGGAACCACTACACTCCCGCATGGCTCACCAGCAAGCTGGCATGAAGAAAGGGATCAGCTATACATTGTTTCGAAGGAGCCACACAGAGCACGCAGTATAACATGCATCCCCAGGGCATTCAGAGGCAAAGACTATCAACAGTCAGTGGAACTGGTCCAAATTTATAGCAATGTAACCAAATGATAATTTCACTCTTGATGATGAAGGACCAAAAATGTGCACCAGAAAAAAAGAAACAACTGGTGGTAGGGTATAGAAACGGTGCTGGGGAAATGGCTTGGCTTTACTTGCTATTGCTAGTTCCATCAGTTCTGACTCTTGTAGTATATGCTCTAAAACTAGTTACTCAACCACTTCTTAAATAATAGTCCTCTGAAGGAACCTTTCAGATCACTAACGTGATGAGAGGAAAACAGTATTAGCTACAGCTCTTGTATTTGTGGTTACTTCATGTTGATACAAACAAAAGTGCTTGGTCTTGAATTAACAATGGCTGTGGTTTAGGTTTTCTTCCTTCAGTGATCCCCAAATTATGCTTGCATGCATAATTTTGTACTAGAGGCAGAATAAGCATTAACTGAATAGCTGAATTTTTAAGGTTAATATTAAGGCTAAGTACCTAACATTTATTTTCTTCTGAAGAAAGCACGTATACTCTCGTTGAGGGGGAAGATGTAAACCATGTCTGTGAGAGCAATGGCTGATGGCTTAGTTCTGCATGATAAAATAAATAACTTCGATTAACTTCAAGCTCCAGTACCTCAGATGTTTGTTGTCACAGAGCAGCAGCTTGGCTGATTGGCAGCTCTGGTTTAGTCGACATGTGTTAACAGAAATTGCTCAATTTACATGGAGTACTTCAATCTGCTGTTTTAGAAGTTTGTGTCCCGCATAGACTAGCATTTCAGCTTTTGAATAAATGGAGGACTTGTAAGGGTCATTAAAGAAATTGCTAAAGCTTCTGCAAAAGCTATAGGCCAGATTGCTGACTGAGATACATAGCATGCACGTGTCACTGCAGATACTTCCCAGATAATGGTACTGATTGAGATTTTAATCTGGACAAAGTGCTGGAGGCAACTTTCTTTCCAACACTCAATTATCCTGATAATAATATGCTTATTTTCTTCCTGTGTTCAAAATGTGTGGTCTGCTGCAACTGTGCAGTGCGTGTACAGTGCTGTTTGGAGTGAGGGGAAAAAAACCAGGGAACAAAATTCATGCCGTGGCAAAGGGCACTGACAGCACAAGTCCCATAGCATGGAGGACAATGTGTTTTTACCTTGGGTGGATAAGCCAAATAACCACCATGACAAAGGGCTGCATTTCTTCCCACAGACTGCAGGATGACTCCTTACTGGTTCTCAACAGCCCCATAGGAATAAATTTGAAGCACAGCCTGCTGCTAGGACTATATAGTATGTTGTAGGGGCAAGACTATCATTTTATTGTGCATATGCATCTTGTATCCTCCCTAGCGGGATGCTGATCCACAACAGAGTCTTCAAAATCTCACACAACACAAAGAGTTCAGAGTAGTTTCCCACGGACATTCTCCATAAAAGAATTTCTTAGAAGAGATAACTCAGCCAGGAAATGGGAACTAGGGGGCCAAATTCCTTCATCCAAGTCAATCTCCCATTGGTAAAGGATTTAAAAAAATTGTCTCTATATGACTAATCCCAGCTATGCTTCCCTAATTTCAGTAATGGTTTCTAGAGAAGAAGGATTGAAGCCGTTTGAGAAACTCAAGCTTTGTTTGCTTATTATTCATTAGGGATTTTTCTGCTAGATTGAGTTACTAATAACACTTCATTTATTAAAATTTATGAAACCCAGATTTACTTTTCAGTATCTATATCATCTTCTGATCCTTAATACTTTTCATCAAGTTCAAGGAATGAAAGCAAACTCAGCTGTTTCATGTTTGTTCACAATTGACTTTTACCAGGATCATGTTAGCATTCTTACATACTTGTTATTAAATGATGGCAGAGCGCACGTTTCTGAGACAACGCAGAATACCCATTCTTGCCTTCAGCAGCTTACAGCTGAAAATGATAGTGTACCAAATCTGCCAGGAGAGCCCGAGAAGGTATTGCTGCTTTCACAGCTACCCCTGTCCCTCTCTCTACATTGTCTGCAGAGATAACTGAATTTGGCTCACTTTCTTTGTTTCTATGTCCAATTGTATTTGTTGCTTGAAGTGAATGCACGTGCCCTAGGCAATGCACAAAAGATTTTTTGCTTTTTATGTCTAGTTGAAAGTCTTTCCATTTATGTTAGATTAAGCTGTATTGGATTTAGTTAAGCTAGTGCTGGGTAGCCACTTTTATTTTGGACTAAGAGTGATTTGTGTCAATTTACCTTAAATCCATTCCTAATTGACTTGCACTGAGCTGAACTAACACCTGATTTATGCTCTCAATTATCCTATTTTAACCAACAGCTCAGGCATGCTGTCCAGTTCCAGCAACTTAACAAGTTACCGCACATCAGTTGAGGCACGGTAACTGCAGCCTGCCTTTCTTTAGCCTGCAGCAAACGTAAGGTTCAATGTGTCAGCTTAACCTCAGGGCCAAGAAAAAGAAAAGTCTAAACTGGTTTCTTCCATCTGAGATCGCCACAGGCTAAGAGCAAACACACATGGTCAATTACCGCGGCTAAGATGATGCATGGTAAGTTGTCAAGCATGTCAGTACGTGAATGAGATCACTCATTCATGTATTCAGACCCTGCAAGTATCGTTTTAAACTGGTGTTACATAAACAAGAGTAACTATGGATATGGACACATGGACAAATTAGTGTGGGGATAACAAGTCTTTATGTGTCAGCTTTTTCCATATGCAGACCTGCATGAAATACCAGGTGACTTGAGGTAGCCTCATCCTCTTTTACCCAGGGGGAAGGTATAAGGCATAGTAAATTCAGAGCCTGACTTTCATTGCAGTAACAATTTTAACCTAGTTTAGAACAGTTCAGCTTGGCTAAAGTGTAATAAAACAGATTTAAACCACTTCCACACCAGTTAAACTGTACCTATTGTGTATTTTACTCTTTGCTTAGGTGGTGCAGCTTTGCAGGTCAAATCTTTTAATGAATAAGAGACTGTCCGTTGACTTTATAGAGCAGGATTTTATGGAGAAGTTTGAAGATTCTTCAGTTTGGAGTCTAACTGAAAGATGAACTTGCATCTTTCTTAAAAACCATTGAAAAAACAACCCCCAAGACAAACAATAAACAAAATGCAACAATCCCAAACTTTCAGCTTTCCTCCCAGATAACACTAGCTTTCTTACTCCACCCTGTGGGAAAGCTAAGAAGAAATTTGCTTTTTTCCAACAAGGAACACAACTAGAGATACAAAAGTTCCAAACCCAGGATGAGCCTGGAGCCTTTCAAACTATGACTGGGGCCAAGGAAACACAGGATCAAACACAAAAACTTTGGATGCTTTTCCTTTTTATTCAATAACTTGAACTCAGTCTCAGTTAATCTTTCTCTACTTTCATATAATGAAATGAAAGATATTTGATTAGGTTACGTGAGATCACGCAGACTGGTTGAACACATGGCGGCAGGACCAGGCATTATTATCTTGGCTAACATGGACACATTTTGAACACTGCTTCTCGCTCTGCTATCAGCCACCGCCACCTCTGCAGTAATGTGACAGCAAGAGAAAAAGGATGGGAAGGTGATAAAGTTTGCCCACGCAAGTAGAAAAGAACTTTCTGTCCAAAGCCAGCTGGCTTGGTTTGGAAATGAAATGGCATTTTAGCGTGAGGTGACCTGTTTACATGTGCATCAGAGCTCTGTCTCAAAACGGGTGTCCTAGATGAAACAGCAGGGTCTGTGAAGTAGTTTATCATCAAGTAACCATAGGAAACAGGTGAGCTGTCTCAGTGCCAGTTTGTCTTCTAAACTGTTTGACAGATAAGAAACCATCCTCAGAGATTGCAACAAATGTGCTACCGCATTTCATGGTTAGAACAGAGCATATTTTTAGTAAAGGGTTGAGAAAGTATGCAATAATCCTAAATCACAGCCAAGAAAACCAGAAACCCCTTAACAAATGCCTGTTCAGATACAGAACTCAGAACTGAGGACCAGTTGATCCACGTTAACACTCTGGTTAAATTTTTAAAGCTTGTTTTCCAAACTAAAGCAAACCTACAGCAGAGGATCAAGGGCATTTTTGCCTTTACCCAAAAGGCCCAGAGGGAGCAGGGAAGCTGATGTCTGTTATTTATCCTGTGGGACACAGACCAATCACCCTACATGTACCCCCGAAGAAATCAATGGGAAACACACCAATGACACATTTGTAATGAGGAGTCTGGACACCATTATAGAAGACCCAAAATGCACCTAGTAAACTGCCCAAGTTTAAGAATTAAACTCTATTTCGTAATTTAATTGCTTTAAAAGTTTCTTTGTTATGCCTTGTACATTATAACAGATCATGCAGAGCCATTGTGGGCTCTGAACATGAAGCTTACCAGATCACGGCAATAAAATGTGCCTTTTCATATATGCAGTTTGATCAGCAGGATTTACAGTGAAGCAGATAAAATGCAGGGAAAATAATGCTTAAACTTACATTTTAAGAGCAGTGCTAGCTGATTGCAGCGGGAGCCGAGGGTGCTCTGCACAAGTCGGGAGCAACTTATCTAGCTTTTAAGAGTTCCACGAGCCTTTTGTCACTTGAAGAGGCCCCATCAACTTCAAATCTACTTTAAAAAGTAGTTCAAAGACTTTTCAGGTATTATGGTCTCCTATATCTATTTCTGTCCCTTTTGTTTCCTAACAGCATGGGATACTGACCACACATACTGCTGTCAAATATAGAAATTAAACTTACAGGAAAAAAGGAGACATTTTCTTTTTAATCTCTTGGAAAGTTTTCCAGACTAAAGCATAGTTCTTAAATTGATAATATTCCTTTAAGAATTTATTTGCCAGATAATGTTAGAAGAAAAAAGAGTTTTAAGGTCAGTTTGAACATTAAAAAGGCCCCCTCTTAAATCAATTTCAAATCTATATTAGAGATAATAGCAAGCAGTGTTTGAACAGATGTCCAAATATGTTCTACACCTTAAAAATGCAAATAACTTGAAAATCCTTTTAAGTGATTTGTAGGTCTTTGGAAAAGGGGCAAGATGTATCCTAAGAAATACTTTCTTGCATAAAAATAATAAAAATAGTTTAGTGTTGAGATATATGACAGTCATAATATGTACAAAGCTACAAAATTATTAACACATGAAGACCTGCAGTTTTTGAATAATGTAGTAAATATGATAGGTTTTTTAGAGGGGTGAAATAATACAATACCATCAGAAGACAAAAGTGCATTTTAATAACAAAAATATTGAACGTAACTATTTTTCTTTAGATCTGCAAAGCAATCTGTGTTCTCTATAAGATGTCAAACTATACTGTGCATATGTACACTTTGCTCTCTCTATAAATATACATGTGCATGACACATTTCTAAAAGCAGTAAATGAGTGCTGGGGAAATACAGAAACAATGCAGTTCCTAAGAGAGGCTTATTTTTTCAAGTTATTAAAAGAAGGTGGCAAGCATTCATGAGGATATGAAAATTTAAAGCTGTCTGCAGGAAACTCTGAAAACCTCTGGTTAAGGCTGCTGCCAAAAAATCTCAGCTATGTTATGTCAGAATGTTTAATTGCAAGCTGCAATTTTAATGAATGGAAAGATATGGCAAAAGCAGGGAGTTTCTGAAGCAACATAGAGCGACCATGAAAATAAAATACCAAAGGTTGTAATCTTGAATGCTGTTGGAAGCAGGAATTTCCATCCACGCTCTGACTCCTTTTCCTACGGTGCAGAATTTGCCAGCTGACTGGCTAAGGGCAGAGGTAAGCTGTTCTGGATATCATCTCCTGGGCTCAAGGCAGCACTTGTTATGTCTATGTGAAGAAGTCAACTTCTTTGCATTTGTCGTTATGGGTGTTTACAGAAATGCAGCTTAGGAATAAGGGGAGGAAAGGCAAATGTCAGAGTGCATTAAATAACGTATTTTCTTTACTTTCCAAGAAGCTCGCTCGCAGCATGATGTTACTATTTATATCAGATCTCTTAAACCCAGCTGTTGGTTCATGTTAACATGCAGAATGGTGAGAAAATCCCAGCAGAAGCGCGTGAATCCCAGAGAGACTTGTGTTCTGTCATTGTGGGGACCTATAAAATATCACAAGTTTTGCTGAGGTATGGATCAGGCATGCAGTCAGTGAGGCACACAAATACAAATCTTTCCCATGTTGATTCTCCAGTATTGGGAGGCCAACAGCAAAGCAAAACAAAAGGTGCCAAATGCTGCAACAAACAACTTCAGATAACTTAGCTTGAACCCCTGGCTGGAAAAGTTTGAAAGAGAACTTTTACCTGTAACTCAAAACTAGCAAATATACTGTACACCCACATTACAGCATTCTTAGACAAGCTGTGTCTGATCTAATCTTATGTACCTTGGCCACAAGTTCTGGAAAAACAAATATTCCCAAGGCAATGAGATTACTGAATGTACCGTATAACGATGTGGAAATATTAGTGGTTTACAGAGGGCAGTTTATGAAATGGATTGAGTGAATTTAATTCATGCATTGTCAGGCAATTTGGATTTAACTAAAATAAGGAAATCTTTACTTGATTATATCTGCGTTTAGTGGAACACCAGAGCCAAATAGGAGCGTAACAGCATTACTCCCAACCAGGGACAGGGAGGTCAGGGGAGTTTGTTCTAAGCCAGCTTTCTGAGAGCGAAAGTCTGTCTCTGTACTGAAGTGGTCATTATGGGGTTAACAGGGTTACCCGAAGTGTTAATGGAAAGGAACCATTATCTGCCCTCTCTGATTTCCTGCTCCCTAGGTGGGAGTCCCCCCTTCTCCTATCCTTTGTTTCTAATGCAAGTTCCCATCCTGAAATGCTGTGAGTACAATTTGGTTTTGTTGCAATAAGCAGTCCTTCACAAAATCTTCATTCACAGAGTACTTCCACCATTGTAAGTGAAACAATGTTAGGAATTAATCTGGCCTGCCATTTTAAGAAACCTTGTTCTTACAAGCTTGTTCTTAGAGCCTCCTTCCCTATGAAGGATAACTTAATTGTTTGGCAAATATGCAAAAGCCACATAACATCCCCTACTCCTCATGTCTAGAATTTTAAGTCACGCATTTTGTTTTAATACAAAGTTCACCTTTAGAAGCATGAGACTAAGAATTTTTCCCCAGGACACAAGATGAAAAAGCTGATTTCTGGAATATAAGGAACATTGGAAAGGAGGCCTGAGGAACAGCCATGGTACATCTCTGGAGTGTTTTGTAAGAAGGTCCTAAAATGTAAGTTAAAAGTTAGTGCAGATACGATTTTGATGGTAGTGCCTCCAAAATACTTTGAATAGGTGGGTGGAAATGAACTGGAATAGAGAGGCAAAGGAAAGCTTTATTGCCATAACAACTGCTGGATGATGACTATATTCAACTGTGAGGCTATTTAGTTAAAATTAAGAATACTGGTGTCTTTTTTCCCTATTTTTCTTTATATTTGCCATTTCTCTGGGTTTATTTCTCCTTGGATATCATGGAAATTACACTGCCTGCTCTTTGGCCAAGGGAAGAGATTTCAGGTGGTTCTTTTTAGTCTCTGGGTTGTATGTAAGATGAGCAGAAATGCATTCAGTGGTTGTTCTGTTGTATCTCAAGAGTGATCCTAGCAGATGCTTGTGATAATTTTTCACTTGTCATATTGACACTCAAGTGTGATGTTCTCTGGGGCTTTGTCATGTTGCTGCTTCTACGGTCTTATAAAGATCATAATTTTTTTCTCTGTAGTGTGGATTTTTCTTAATCACCTACAGCTTTGTGTCCTTTGGATTATCCAGGTGCATTTGGCCTTTGCAGTTGTCCTGGAAATTAAACCTCACACAGAAAACGGCCATCAAGTCATACAGTGGTTTTAGTCATTTTGATACGTAAATTCTTCTATGGTTTTATTTTGTGTCACCCTAAGGGGTGATATTTTTCATTTATGCTGTTGTGACATGTGAGAACATCTGTGACCTCCCTGCCACCCATTCTTTTTCACTAGCAGTCCCGAGAGGGGTCTGCAGAAGCAGATGTCACAGCACATCATTGCATATGGAAAACAACATCTGTAATTTCAATTGGATGCCATATTTTGCACTTCCTTTTCTCAATTGTTACATAGGGCAGTGTTTCAATTGAGGGAGGAATGCATTTCAGTGGGAAAGACGCTGCTCTATGCCCTTTAACTATTGTTTGCAAGGCATATATAGAAATCCCTTGAGCAACACGTGCTATGCTTATTCTTGTAGTGCCACTGAAAAGGACAGATTAGAACCAATTATTTATCTCTTTGGCTTCCTGCTCTGTTTTTGCCAGCTTAGAATAATATGATTACATACTGAAAATAATTTATGAGTATATCCAGAAGTCCTTGCTAAGGCCTTGCTTCGGTGTCTTACTCAGATTCCCACTGACTTTTATAACTTAAATGAAGAATTCAGGATTTCATTTAACATCTTTTCAGCACATTGCTGTCATGAGAAGATTTCATGGTATTAATCATTAGATTCTAGTAATAGACCTTACAGATATTATGGATGATAGGTGTAACGACAAAGAAGAGAATAAACTATATTCATATAAAAATCAATGACATTTGGACTGGTCACATTGAGAATTATAAGAAAACTGTATGCATTTCAATCTCTTCCCAATTATTATAGGTCAGTAACAATCAGCTTGGAAATATCACAGTAGATGGCAATTACTGTATTTTGATATTTCTTTGTCTTTCACATCTCTTATTAGCTTTTTCTGAGATCCACAGTAAGAAGTGCATGCTCTTGCACTTCTGTTTTGAATGAAAAGTGGGTGTTTCAGCAGATATTCAACTTATTTACTGGCCATCTATTTAAATCCCAAGTAAACTGTACATTATAAATCCTGAACTTCAAAATTTGTGAGCTGTGAATTACTGCTTCCCTTTGAGCTACACATTTGGAAACAGACAACAGAAATTTACATTCATTTTTGGGAATGGTTTGGAGGATCTACCTTTTTCCTTCCGATGGTGTGGTTATCACACCGTGAGTTGGGTGTTTCTGTCACCATTTCTTGCATCCTGTTTTCTAACCATTTGTGGAGCTACATTTTGTACACAGTTAATGATACGGTCTTCCAAATACAAAGAACACCCTCGGATTTCTGTTTTCCAGAGAGAACACCTTTGATTCTCGTGTCCTGAAGCAGAGATGTGCCCTCTCCATGGGTGATTTAGTGCTTTGAAATGGCTCCCATCGTTTCACTCCAAGGCTGCTGGTATCTTGCAGGATAAATCTGGAGAAGCTGTAGAGTGCAGATGATTTTTGGCAAGTATCTTTTTACCATCAAAATTTTATTTTTGGGTCATTCTTCAGCTGCTGCCTTCTGTGAAGGAGAAAGACGCCAATGTTATGTCTTTTATTATCTATTCCCAAGTAGTCTTTTCTACTTCAAGCAAAATTAATGGGAACTCTGACAGAGATAATGTGAGGTGGAGATGGATGGAGGAACCAAGGTGCACTGTCACCCTAGCCTGAAAGCGAAGACAGAGCTCATGTCCTCAGAGAGCAGTGATTTTCACAGAAAGCCAGTCAGAAAACAAAACAAATAAATATATATATATATATATAGCAGGGAGGTGCTGGTTTCTCTCCAGGTGATGGAGGTAGCTGGGCTGTTTGCGGGTGGTGACTGCTGTTGGTCTCCTGCTGCATCCTCCAGTCATCGGGTCTTGCAAGAGGATGAGGCACCACTTAATTAAGACTGGTTTTAATTAACGCGAGGACGTGGTTTTGGACCCTAAGAGCAAAGCTTTCCCTTGCTGGAGAGATAGGGGGGAGGGGGA
>NW_009646608.1:2609446-2621582 GCF_000708025.1 Charadrius vociferus | reverse complement strand
CGTGTGGGCGGCTGGAAAGGGGGGGAGGAAAAGTCCCTTTTGTCCTGCTTCTCGGCAGCCACGTTGGGTAAGCAACATCACGTTTAAAAACAAACCGCCCCCCCCGCCGCTTCTCTTAGGAGTCTCTCCGTGGTATACGCGAGCGAAAATGATCGGGGGTCGGGGAGGGGGGAGGCGAAGGTAGAAATTGTTAAAGTAGTTGTACACCGCATGAAAGGTGTGTTGCGAATGGGAGGAGAGACAGTTCGCTAATGTGTAAACTAGAGGATGTTTTTGTCCAGAGGAGGAAAAGATTGAAGGTACAGCTGTGTTGTGCTCCAGGTGGGATTTTGTGTCCAGCAGCTCTGTGCAGAAGTCATGAGGATAAGAAAAGCGACTGTTCTGTTTCTGACTGGAAGGACAGTAAATTCTTTGCGTTTGTGGAGCTATATGTTCTAATAAATTTTTACCTGCTTTCGAGATGCTGGGTGGTGAAGAGAATGGA
Source organism: Charadrius vociferus (assembly GCF_000708025.1). NCBI lineage: Eukaryota > Metazoa > Chordata > Aves > Charadriiformes > Charadriidae > Charadrius > Charadrius vociferus. The sequence continues at coordinate 2,621,098 of NW_009646608.1, read as the reverse complement.
ATTGCTTAGAAAAACTAAGCCATAGTGACATGTTTGACAAGTGATTATTTTCAGAGTTGAGAAACTGAAGCTCTATAGGGGAAAAAAGTAAATTTAAGAGGGTTTCTTTTAGTGCTTAGTGTAAAACCATTGTATCCCATGGTCATGTGAAGACTAAATTTATTATGAACAGTGGGGAAAAGGGGTTCTGGGAAGTACAAAGGAGCAACAGAAACAGTAGTAGTAAGGAAAAATAAGTGGTTTGGTATGGAATTGGTAATATAGACGGTATTTATTTTAAACCTTTTTCACAGTCTGGTAAATTTTTATGTACCATAAGGAAGGCTATAAACTTTCAAACTTATTTATGTTAACTGTCTACACATAATTGTTCCTTATACAAGTCTTTTTTTCATTTTTAGGAACTAGGTATCTATTTTGATAGATATTTCTGTTGTCTTGTTATTGCTAGCTAGTGTTTAAACAACCTGCTCAAAAGATGTCAGAGCAATGTTCTTATAATCTATGTTGTCTTTTTAAAAATTATTTCAAAAATTTACCTGTTACGTATAAGAATGTAATCTTTGGGCTTTTTTTTTTTTTTTTTCTCTCTAACAAGCTATTTGCATTTAGGGGAGAAGTGTGAGGTTCCTCTTTAAAACTATTTTTTTTTTTATTTAGGTGCTAGATTATGTGCAAAATGACATGTCTTTCAATTATATAATTTAGAAGAATTGTAATAAAGGATCCAATTTTGACACTTGGTCACTAAAGGGCATAATTACAAAACGATATTTTAAAATTCTATGCTTGTTTAGCTAGCAAAACAAAAAAGAGAGAATGGAACAATTTGTCTTGATGTTAAGGGATTATAATAGTGCTGGCCACTTGGAGATGAGCCTTGTTTGACTGAGGGCATTCAGTTTGGAATTTAGGAAGGAAAATAACCTAGTGCCCCAGTTAGTTATCTTTCTCCGCCATAATTCTTTTCTAAATCTGTAGTTGACATAGTCCACCAGGAGTAGTAGAGGAGTATCATCAGTAAACAAGAATCCTTCAGTGAGAGGGACAGCATCTACTTCAGAACAATTTTAGTGTAGATGGTAGTCTCTTTTTCTGCCAGTGCTGCTCACCTAAACCAGTTTAAATATTCTAGTATTTCTCATGATTTATTTGTGAGAAGGTGTTTAAAGATCATAAACTATGGTAGAAATATATTGGACCTTAGCTCCTATGTTTGCTTGATTTGCTCCACTTTAAATGTGTCTGTAAGCCAGTATGGTTATACCTTACTTCTGTGAGTGGGCCCACTTTGCTCATATGTGTAGATATCTGGATTTAGATTCCTGTAACTTCACATAACATTAGTTTCTTTCTCTGTGAAACAAGGGGTGAAGAAATAAGTGAACATTGGATTTCATGAAGTTAGGTAAATTGATCTACAGAGTTGAGTCATGTTGGACTAGTAAGATAAAGAAGAATTGGCTGAATTAAAACTTGAAATAATTCTGGAGAATAAAATGGTTTATTATGGCAGAAGACCTATCTTATTTCGAAAATGTATTTGAGCTGAAGTGTGTATGGTTTACCTTAAACTGGTTAATGTGGGCAGCAAAGCTTTTACTGGGTTTATTTTAGAATGTTAGCCAAGTTTCTCGGATAACTTGTTGATGTCATTCTCTGTATTCCGGGCCTAAGTGCTGCTTCAGAGAGACTGGCAGCACCGTGCAAGTCTGTGAACAATGCCGTGCTACCTTGCCTGCTCGCAGTCATGCAGTGCATAACAAAACACAGCTGGTTAATTCTCTAACAATAGTAAAAGTAGTGTAGTATAATGCTATGTAATGTGCAAATCTCTATTAGTTTGGGAACTAAGTTTTTTTCCTAAATAAGAAATATCTTGAATTTGTAATAGCTGTAGTTTCTTATGCATTGCATGAGAGATGTCTGTGTTAAGCTCAATTTTTAAAAAATATGTTTTCTAAAAATTAACTTTAGCACATTTTATTTACCTTTAGCACCTTTTATTCACCTAAAGGCCACAGGATTAAATACTCTGTGTAAAATTTGGGCCTATTCAGTATGACAGCAGCCTGATAATGTGTGCAAAACACTGGGAAATACTTTTCCTTCTCATTGAAACAAAACTTAAGTTGAATTAATTTGAACATCATGTGGTGATGTATGCGGTGCATAACTTAATGCACGAAGTGGCTTTATTTAAGTTTTCACATTTCTTGTATTTGAAAGATACTATTTCGCATGTGTAATAATGTGTTCTTCAGTTGATCAAATGGAACAAAAGTCAAAATCTCTGTTCGTGATTAACTCTTTCTCCTATCATGTGAAAGAAAGTCTCCGAAGGTGCAGTCAGACCCTGAAATAATTGAATATAGCTGACTTTCCCTGAACATTTACAACGTGGTTTTGGTGTCTTATGAAGGTTGTAAGATTACAGTAAGACATTATTTTGATTTTCACACACCCCCGATTCCCCCCCCAGTTAGTTTTGTTGACCTTCCAGTAAAAAGACTTCAGGAACTTTTTTGGGCAGCTAATCAAAATACATTTTAGGTCATTGATACAGTATCTAATAAATGAAGACAGTAGTATTACTAAGCGTTAAAAACAGACTGTGTAATATGACAGTTACCCTCCCCCAGCATGCGTCTGTGGTAGAGTACCAGCTAATAAATAATGACATAGAGGGTTAAGTTTGTAGCCTGCAGTAGTGTAGTTTGCTTTGTTTATTTCAAAGTAAGCATCTGATCTACATTTCTACCTCTTACCACCCCCTTCATACATTGCATTCTTGTTTTAATTTTGATTTTTTTTTTCAAGTTATTGCTTATGGGGTTGAAAGGGAGTTTTTTCTTCCACATTAAGGGACTTTTATTTTTGTTTATCAACTGCATTGTTTAGACTTATGTTTAATGGTTCTATTAGAATTTTTCTAGATTTCTTAATCCTTAACTCAAATGTTTTTCTTTAGGAACATAAACCCTTCTACTGTATATTGTCATTTCCTTTTGACACTAAAGAGGAATTAGTATCTTGCAAGACAAGTCTGCTCCTGAGATTTCAACCCCCCCCACCAAAACAGCCTCTGAGTTGGAATATTTTAAGTGGTGTATGTGGTAATCTTCCTTTCTCCTTTTCTCCTTAGTCTGAGGCTGCTGTGAAGAATTACGTAGGAATACTGTTGGGTAAAGACAGCAAAATTTTGTGGGCAGTCTTTTTTCAAAATTTTGATGCAAGGCAGTATAGAACCTTTTCTACAGAAAGCACTATGCTTTTGTTCCCCGTGTGTTGTAACAGTACAAGCACGCCTATATAATGAGAAGAAAACACATCCTTCTTAATAGGAGTGTGATTAATTGAATTATTTTTCAAGGAATTAACTACTCTATATTCAGAATGTTAGTGATGCTTAATTAGGTAGGTCTCCCAGTTTTATTTGTCTCTGTCCCTGAAGAGCTTTTGAATTCTGCCCAAGTCCTTATAGGCCAACCTAGAGACTTGAAAGTGCATTCTGTATTGCTTTGTGCTCAGCTGAATTTCCCTAGTAGTTACTAAGTATTGTTGCCTAACTATTTTAAGTATACCAGGATAAAGTGTTAGGAATTATCAGCCAAGCATGGTTGTGGAAAGGTGCTTGCTTTAAGTATCTGTGTACCAGGCATTGATGACAGAGCATCTTTTACTGTGGTTTTTTTATTTTTTAATTTTTTTTTAATAATGAGCTAAGTAACTAGGAGAAAAATGTGTTTGCCTTTACTATGGTGGTTGGAGATCACCTAAAAGAGTGGGGTGTGGAACGGATGGGTTTGTGCCCATGATACTTTTATGATGATAATAGGGGGGAAGAGGGATTTCTTTTCCATTTACTTCAAATCCGTTCAGGTGTTTTTGAACTCAGCTTCATATAAAAACCAGAATGCTTCCAACATTGTCATTTAGGATTTCATGGATTGGACTAATGTTATTTTTATTGTTTGAAAGCTAACCATAGACCTGTGAGAATATGTAAAGCAGATACGTCATCTTGATACCCGCAGTAATACTTGCGAGCTATGGTCAGTGTCAGTATTGAGTGCTGTACCAATACACACAGGCCTGATCTTGTAACTTTATGTGATCACTTATCATGTTTGGAAGGTCAAGGGGGATAAATTATTAAACTTTTAGTTATGTCATTATGTAAGCACATCTCTAACTGAGCTGGTCTTTGGCTATGCTGTTAAATGTGTCTTTCTTGAAGATATTGGCATACAGAGTTGAGAGAAAGAATTCGGAGAAGGTGATTTTAGTATCCCTTATGATGTGTAGGAAGGTCTTGTAAGTGTAAAAAGATGGGATATGGAAGAATTACTAACAGTTGTAAGAGAAGAGAGTAAGCAAGTTGTTGAACCTTGAGAGACTCACAGATAAACACACACATGCAAAAAGATGAGGGGTCATAAAGAGTAGAATGGACTTACCTTGGCAAATCCATTAAAGAAACTGCATAAAGGCGTTACGATAAGGTGACTTTCCCCCCCTGTATCGTGCAAAATCTGCAGTACTTGAGTCCAGGAGGCTGAGAAAGAAGTTGAGATAGTTTTTTTTTATTTTTCCTCAGATATAAAAAAAAGTGACAGTGTTTTTAAGCTGGCATCTTTCTCCAGATGCTTTGAATTGTATTTAATTGACCACCTTGCTGTTGTGGAAAACTTGTATAGTATAGCTCAGAAACATTGTGTGAAATTATCAACATTAAGGACATCTTGTTTTTGGTATCATTCTTTCACAGCAACTGCCCTCTTCCTGATATGACTGCATGCATCCTGTTTTAAAAACTGTAAGCTGACAAGAATGACTGCTAATAAGTTGGTGTATATAACAATTAAAAAATGTTGCTTTTTCCAGTGTGAGCTTTCAAAGCACTGAGCCGTCTTAGAATATGTGAGAAAATGGGGTGTTTCAGCATCACTATGCTTGTATTATGTTGTCATGCAGTGAGGGTAATAAACTAAATTTTTCAGTAACTAAATATTCTTATTTTATCTTGAAGCTGTTAAAATTATTGTGTAATGATAGGAAGTTTTATTTGCAATTTGGGTGTCTTAAATTTATGGTCAGAAGCCCATTGGTTTCAGATTAAAAAAGGGCAAAGTAAAAGGTATGGTAAGAGATACACTGTTCCCTTTCTGTACACATCAAGTGAAAAGCGCTTTCTGCTAAAATTCCTGAGCCTATAGGATGTGGAGTTATGTTTGTTGGTCTTGGTTTGATAATACATGTGTTAACTTGGCTAGTTGGCTTTTGGGATTTGAAGCTTTTGAGTGCAGAAGAAGGATTTCCTCTGAGAGACTTGCTTAATATCCTCCTGTGTTTCTTTTGGAGCAGTAGGATTTTTGTGGTTTGTGTGCTGTGTTTTTTTTGTTGTTTTGTTTTGTCGTCTTGTTGTTCTCCTTATCTTTGTTAATAGCATTCCGAATGTTGGTGTCCTTACTTTTTTTCACTGAAACAAATATGAAGATCTTTGCTTTGGGAGGTGTTTGCCTCGACTATGAAAAAAGTGCCAGCAGTAGAAGTATTAATGGTTTGCATTAGGAAGCACTAAATGAGAAGAACTCCTTCAGGGGAAGGAGACAGTCCTGCATGGTTGAAGAGAGATATGAGCAGTAGGTGGAGGCGGGTATTAACTGGATATTGGAGATACAGAATATGCGAATATTTGGTTATTAACAGAAATACTCTAAAAATTCACAAGGAGTATGTAGAACATGTAATAACATTGTTGAATATCAAAGAATAATATTCAGTTTTAAGTAGCTGCTTGTTGTTTTCTTTGTCACAAATATGAAAATGGCCAACCTGAATAGCCATCAAAAAAGGAATGGGAAACTTACAAATTGAATTAACTGAAATTTAAAAAATATTTTATTTTACCAAACCTATATTACAAAGTCAGATAGAAATACAGAACACTTGTCCTCAGTCAAAGACGTATAGAAATTCAAGAAGTCCCCCCGACTTTGTCAGGAGTTTAATATGAGTTGAAATTTGAAGGGAAGGGGGAAAACAACGAGAGTTATCATAAGATAATTGTCAAATGATTTTTTTTCTTCTTAAAAAATCCAAACCAGCTACTGGTCAATTTTTCTGTTTATCGCTCTTAATTCAGTAGCTTCAAGGAACTAGTAAAATATGGTGTTCAGATGATTGAAAGTTCGGGATTTTAAAACATAAGTGATTAATGTTGCCAAATACTGGAGTCATTTAGATACTTGCTGCAAAATAGGAGGAAAGTACTTTAAAAGCCTAATGATTTCTGTAGGAAATGTAATAGGGTTATGGGATAGGAATAGTAGTTGAAATTTTCAACTTGTAGTATTCCGAAGGATGCTCCTAGTGACTTCTAGTTGACTGAATATTTTTTTTTTTTTTTAAACATGCTTATCAAATAGGAAGCCTGGATTCACGGTAGGATGAAATGTAACATGATAGCCCACAGTTACCCCCCTAGGTGCTTTTCAGTGAATCTTCCTGCAGATACTTTTAGCATGCCCTATATATGAGACTTCTCTAGTTCAGTGGGTTGCAGGCTTTTTTTTTTTTTTCTCTATTTGTGGGTTCCCCGTATGTTTTTGCTGAGGAGATGGACTCCTGTACTGTCAAGTTAAGCCTGATGCTGACATGCCTATTTTTATGGTTATCTTTTGAAGATGCCATAGGATTAGTCAATGAATCCTGTCGTTGTCAAGTACATGCATGTTTCCAATCAATAGTGTGTTAGCACAAGGTGCTTATATAAAATTTGCACCAGTCTATAAAAAAAAAAGGTAATGGAGTCATTCATTTCAGAAGAGGTGAGTGGAGGGGGGATCGAAACATTATGACTTGGAAGACACCCAAGTAAAAACCTTTTTTTTTTTTAAAAAAAAAAAAAAAAGCTGCAAAAAGAACTTTCCCCATGTTAGAAGGTTATGATCCAAGCCCAAATCTACTTTGTAGTCATGTTATGAGCCTCTGCAGCACCCTCTGGTGATCCAGGCATGCTTGTGCAGCAGTTGGGGTCCTGGCTGAGCTGCTGAATGAGCATAACCATCAGGTCTTGGTATAGGACTGAACTAATGCTTCAGAACAAATTTAGGCTACAGCCAACTTGATGTTACTAATGGGTGCTGTTGGGTTTTGCTGCCATGTTTGTTTGGTTTTTTTTTTGTTTTCTTTTCACCTTCTAATTTTTGTCGAAGAGGAGACGGAAGTCACTAAAGGATCTGCAGGCCATCCTGTTAGTATTGGCTCCAGGCAGGCACAACCAGTGTGATTGCATGAGATAAAGGATTCCAGCTTTATGGCTGGGTTGCTTAGGAGCAAATAAGGGTGGTGTGGGGAAGAGGGAAGAACAAAGACAATGTGTATATGAAAATTTTTACTCTGTATACTATAGCCCGTTTTATTTATGATATTAAAATATGGCTTGGAGAAGTGGTGGAGATAATTAAACATAAAACAGTAATAGTGAAGTAGTAGTTTTGCATGTAAGAAAACTTACAGAACTTATTTTTTGGTCTTCTGTTATTCCCTGATCTTTCAGAGTATCCCCTCTATACGGTATATTTCTTTAAGTTCTGTAAATATCTTAAATGCCCTGCTAGCTGTGGCTAGTCTGGGCTCAGGTGCCTGTTGACTGCCTGAGTTGCCCAACAGAACCTGCTGCCTCACTGGTCACTCGCTGCAGGTCAGGTGCTTCGCTTGGGGGCTGTGTGCAACCACCAGATCAAAAATTCGGCAGCACTTTATAAAGTCTTAGAAATAATTTAGAAATAGAAAGATAGTTTAGAAATAGAAAGATAGTTTTACTGTTTCACTTGGTTGGAACTGACCAATTGAAGCAGAAGCTGTTAATGAGCGAGAATAGACTGTGATCATGTAAACCTCATTTTATTGGAAAAGCAGGTTTAGAAAGCTGTGGGTAATACAGTTCCGTCTTCAAGATTTTAGTGCCATCGTTGATAATGTTCTAATCTTGTATCAGCAAACAGTGCTGTTTTCTTAAGTGTTTTTATTTGATTTTATGAAAACAAACTCTTGAAGGTAGGATGATTTAAAACTACTTTCAGTTTCTTAATTTGCTTTGCTTTTAATCTATTTGATTTGATCTAAATGTCATATTAGGCTGGGATTCATTTGTTCAGCAGAATAAAGTTAAATCTTAAATAGATCTTCATTTTAATGATGCCTATTTGTAAGTATATGGGAAGATAGTTGTGTAGAACATTCGTGATTTCTTCCTACCCAGAGAATCTGGTCAGGATGCTGTTTGCAAAATTCCGTAACAGTTTGGGGATTTTGTGCAGGGAATTGACTCTGCAGCATTTCTACTCAGGATTTGATTCTTGTGATCTAGAATAGAAGCTCAGTGGGTTGTGATTGCAACTGCCTGTCCTCTGCTTTTCCCTTGCCAGACTTTGGACCATAATTGCATATAGTTTCGGACAGCAGTTTGCTTTTACGCATATCTTCTGGAGGTGGGGGAGCAGGACCTTATTTGCATCAAAGAAAGTCATAAGACCTGTTTGTCTAGAAACCATTTAGATTTTTCTGTTTTAACACCTTGTGTCTAATCTCCCCTGCCCTCCCCTCCCCCGCCCCGCCAAAGGAACAAAAGAATGGAGGGAATATCTTCTTTTGTTCCTAAGAGATACTAATAAATTTCTTTAAAAATCCCTCTCCCCACCCCACGCCCCCCATGTGAGGCTCATCTCTGTGTTTTATTGACAACTTTCTGGATCCTATTTTTTTTAAACACGGTATTTTTAAGGCTGAGTTGTTCAGTAATAAAGCCTACTACAATATTCCTGAAGATACTGGCTGAGTAGCTCTCAAAAGAGGTTTCAACCTGCTTTTCCAACATGTATTCCTTTAATGAAATGTTAATGAGAAGATGATCTGATAAACTTCTTGAAACTTTCTGTGCAACAAATTCACTCTCTGAGGATTTTTCTTCAGATCTCTTTCTTTTAAGGCATCTATGTTTGTTTCTGTAGCTGTCTGTCTTGCATGCATGTAGATAATGCCTACAAGCAAGCCACAAAGATTTTTGTGTGTTGTTCTTCTAAAACTTGAATGACTAATTTTGTCAAGGTGTAAGGAAAAGTAGCTCTTCATGTGAAGCGTTTTTTGTGCCTGTTACAACTATTAGAAACAGGAGAAAGTAAGTACAGGCTAAAATTTGTACTTGCAATCTGACGAGGAATCCTCCAGGCTTCTTATCTTGAATAGTTGAGATCACAATTCTTGCTTCTGTCTTATCTGTACTTCACTGCTTTTAATTCTTCATGGTCTCTTCTGCTTAATCTTAATGGCTTATAAGATGCTTCACTGGCATAATTAGCTTATCTTAAAATAGTCTGATCTGTTAGCAATATTGGAACAGTAAAGGGACAGGCAGCCCAGCAGTCATTGTGTTTCATGTAGTGCACCCACACAGACGTGTCAGTGTTTCGGCCACAGGGGAGGAAGGAAGGAGTAGGTGAGAGTTTTTTGAAGATATAACTGTATCTTGAGCATGAATGCTTCAGCCCACCCGTGTTAGGATTTACAGATATTTTCTTTCAGGATTTTGACAGCAGCCAATTAAAGTAACTAGAAAGCAGTTTTTGTTTTGTTTCAACCAAGATACAAGTAAAGTGGAATGAAGATAGAAAATTCAGTTCCATGGGTGTTCCTTTTCATAGCTTGTTTTTTGTATTTGTAGCCTGAGTGTGTCTGGCTTGGTTTATCAACTGTTACGCTTGAGAGAGCGTGAGGCTCTCATCTTACCTCAAACTTGTTTCAAACGTATGAGTATTTCTGGTCTCAGAGCTGTAAACTTTGAAGTGTCATACCATTAATGTATCTACTTGAGACAGCGTACCTGCGTTTGACCACTTTCCATGATTGTCTTGTTGTCTTTTTCCATTTCCATCTCCTTAAGCACAAACACAAATTTGAGCAAGGAAAAAATTGCATATATTAATCAAAAAGATTGTTGTAGGTGTATTAATTCTGAAGGGTAAACTCTGTATTTTAAAACGCGTATTTTTGGAAGATAATCTGTTGCAGTTATTGTGGTTGCTGCGATATTCAAGGGATTAGAATACTTTTTCGTTCTTGCTACTACACAAGAGAAGGAATTTGATATACAATACATTCAGGATGCTGCTTTTGATGTGATTTATTCCATATTTTTGGGATGACATTATTTGTTTGGATTTCTGTAGAAGAGTACCTCTTTCTGAAGTTCATAAAAACCCAACCAAACAAAAAAACAAAACCAAAAAACCCAAACCCCAAATTATGTGTCAAGTTGCCATGCTTTTTGTTGATGAAAAGTGGATTTCAGTGCGATACAACTAGCCATTTGGTGAAATGTTCAGATCCTCAGTAGCTAATGCTATGCATATAAATACTGGCTGCTCTTGACGTTAAACGGAAAATGTAGTTCTATTATTTCAACTTGTAAAATGCTTTTTGGGAAAAGTTTGTTCTATTTTTGGATTGATAACTATTCATTCTGGAGTCTAATAAGACTTTCATATTGACATTTTTAGGTCCTGTTTGATCTTTGAAACTCTGCAGGAAAAAAAAAAAACATTGTAAGAAATGCTTTTATTAAATAGTGTTTAAGTTTGCAGACCGTCATTGAAGGACTAACTTGGACTCTGTAAGACATAGCTAAAACCAAATTCTCCTGATAATGTTTGAGTTCTGCTTCCAGGTGGATTTCATATACTACATCCACGCAGGAAGTGAGAAAAGTAGTTTCAACTGTATGTTAATGTCTTGCAAGATTTCTTGAGCTTTTCCTGTAAATGGCAGTAACTTGGCAAGTCCTATGTGTAGTTTAATGTTTAATCATACTCTAGTGTTGTTACTGGTATTGTTGGTCCTCTTACATATACAGATAGTGTTGCAATAAAACTAAATATTGGGAGGTGGAACTTGCTTTTCTTTCTGTTAGATCTATGCATCCCAAAAGCTTGGTATAGGCACTGTTTTAGTTTGGTTCAGTTTGTTACAATAAAATTATTCTCGTGAGACTTCTATACCAGATTAGATGATGTCAGCTTTCAACTGAATTTGGTGCACTTCTTGTAATGCTTGTTTTTTGTGCTGTGTCTGGATTTTTTTTTTTCCTTGTTTCTCCCACATTCATTAACTGTGCTTACAATGAGTTTTCAGTGTATTAGTTTCAATGTTCCAGCTAAATCCTTGGCTGTAGTGATGGCGTAAGTGGTGGAGATCTTACTCTGGTATTCTTTCTACCCTGGTTCCTTGTGTCGTTAGACCTATTTAGATGAAAATACTGTAAGCTGATGACATTGCCTGTGTACTTGTTCCCCATTACACTATTAATGTTTGTGTCTTAGAAGTATTAGTAAAGGAAGCCTAGCACGGAAAAGCTTCCTGTAGTCTACTTGAAATAGTGGTGAATTCTAATGGGGCTCCCATGGCAATAAATGTGTTTTGTTTAATACAAATAAGTCAGATCTTGCTATTGTCGTCTTTATAATACAGTATGTTGGCTGTATTATAGTCAATACACAAGTTGCCTTAGCAAAACTTTCTAAAACAGTATAAAAAATACATAAAACCATGTTTGGCAAAAAATGCTGAAGAGTTCTAATGGTTCCTGAGTGT
>NW_009646608.1:2520032-2609434 GCF_000708025.1 Charadrius vociferus | reverse complement strand
GTAGGGAAATGTCTTTTTCTCTTTTTGGCATGCACATAAGCTTTTTAATCCAAGATTTTGTCTCTTTCTCCTCTGCTGTGTTCCCATACTAAATTAAATTATTTAACTTTTATTTTAGCAATAGGAGACAATTTGAGCATAATTCAAGTAATGTATCTGTCTAAATGAGTGATACCTAATTGGATTATCATTGTTTAGAGAACACATCTACAGTCATTCATTGTGAAACTGTGTATTTCTCTTTGAGAGTTTCAATAAATATTGAAGTCTCACCGTTCAATCTAATGAAATCTATCTCTAGATCTGCACTTTCATTACTGCTCTTAATTTCTAGAATGCACCAGTGGGCTGAGATGCTCTCCTGGAATTTCGGGACTTCAGTGAAGGTGAAGGGAGACCTGGCTGTAGTTCAGTGGCAGAGAAGGGCACACACTGTTTGCCCACCCAACCCAGTCAGCGTCACCAGCCCTTCTCTCCTGCTTTGTCTGCTGTGCCCGTCACAGGAGGTTGCAGCCCTCTTACTGCCTGGGGGAGTTCATACTCTGCTCGCAGGAAGATGCAGTGAATTTAGAGATGCTCAGTGTTATTTGGATAATGAGGGAAGCTAATGTTCATACCTTTTTCTCAATTTTTCTTAAAAAGGTGTTTCTGGGTTAAAGCGCTCTTTTGCTAGTCTCAGGCAATTAATGTAAGAAATCTAAAACCAGAATGTTCTTCTCCCAGACCTTAGACCTGTGCATCCAATAGGTCTGTGAACTATGCTTAGACATGTTACAAGCTTATGGGCCTTGCCTGTATTTCCTACAGAGCAATTTCCTCAGCTTATCTTAACCCTCACATTGGAAAGACTTGGTGAGGTAGCATACTATACAAGATATGATGGGAAAAATATTACTAATTACATCTGTCTTCCAGATTAGAGACCAAATTCAGGAAAATCATGTTTTAGTCTGTTTAACTAGAATTCCTCAGATCCCCCCTTAGATCAAGGGTAAAGCTATATTGTGATAGATGTATGCAGGCTACATTTGAACTAGTTTAATGTAGCAGTGCAAGTAAATGGCATGTTAGGATACCTACATTTTTTTACCCCTACCACTTGAAAATCCATCGTGTCACAAAATGCTCTGTAATTGTAGTACCTAAATGGGGCAAACCTGTTTCTTAATGGAGAACATGTCTTAAGAGTCATGTTTGTCATCTATTCAGTCTTTGAGAAACTGAGTTAATATGCTCGGTTTTGACTATTCGCTAGCAAGATGTGGGTGGCAATGCACCTGCATTTTTGAGGTGGGCACGTCTTATCACATGGTCTCGTGTGGTTTGTAGCTGTGAATTCCTGTTTCAGCTTTTCATCATATCTTTAGCAGAAGAGTACTGAAACTATTTGATATGTTCCAGTAAAACCAAATGACAGTCAGCACCCAACAACTTTTATTCTTTTTCCGTTTGTTTCTTTATTAAATGTGGTTTGGTCACTTTTTATGTATTTGAGAACATCAAGATTCTTTGATTTAACAAGCCTTGCTGCATGAAATGACTGCAAAAGTAGGCTTGAAATTCTTCATAATTATTGTGTGTCAAACTTAAATGAGTCATCCTTAATAAAAAAAAAAATCTTTATTTTTGTTCACATATTTTACTACAATCAAGTTTGTGGCTTTCAGTAAAATTTGTGTTCCAAAATTTGTCTGTGGTCTAGATTGATGCCTCTGTTCTAAGAGGAAATTTTTGGCTCAGGTGGCCTTTAACAACTCAGGAAAACTAGGGAGACAAAAGATTTCTGTTTCATTTTGATCTGTATGTATGACAGAGGCTTCTGAACTGTCCAGCGTACAGATCTTGTGGTGTTGATAATGGTTGGATGATGATGATGGTAGTTTCTATTCTGTTGTAATTTGACCTCGCCAAATGGATTCCTGACTCTGAGAAGCCTTGAGCTTTAATTAAGGGCTTTACCAAATATAACTTCGATCAGCTCTTGCTATTTACAAATATGGAAGATAAAAAATGAGGAATAATTTTCTAGTGAGAGTGATGCATTTTTGCATTTGTTTTCAGTTCTCCAGTTGATGCCTCTTGGTTAAATTGTGATCTGGGGGACTTTTGTGTCTCAAAGCTTATCTGCTAATCTGTTGCTTTAGCAGCAAATGTTACTTTTATTGGCAAACCTTGCCCTGTTTTGAGTGTTCTGCTGTTGAGGAAATTTAAGATTGGTGCATTGCCTTTGAAGTTGGTTGATTGCTTTCTGATCCTGGTGCAAATGCCTTAATCCTTGTCTCCCTGCCTAGGTACAATTTAACAATCCTTTGTCCTGTTCTTTGTCAGTGTGACAGGGCAGAACAGTATTTTGAAGAGGAGGTATGGCATGCCATGTGACTTGGCTAAAATGAAGTGATGTAAACAATTGAAGTTCTGTTGCATATGACTTTTGGTGTTAGGATCTGGAAGAGTGAATATGTCAGACTTCAGCTGTTTATTAAGTTTTTTTTGAGAGATAGTGGCAAGTAAACCAAAAAGTGTCCCCCTTCTACTCCCCCCAGTCTTTCTCTGCCATTTTTTTGAGCTTTCATTCATTTCACTTCCCAGTGGGTGGATGATGAGTTTTCTGTCAGAAGTATCTGTTAAAGTGCTAGTGTTTTTCTCCTGAGGAAGAAAGTGAAAGTCTTGTGAATTCTACTCTCAGTAAGTATCTTGTTCTTATTTATCTTAGTATCTTCCCTTCCATTTTTGGTTTTTCAAATGTTGGCATGACTAAAGTTCCAGATCAGTCATGTGGGTATGTCACATGAACAGATTTTTGTTCCTTTTTTCCACCTGAGGTCTTGAAAAGTAGATGCTCCAAAACTGACCAGTTATGTGCCAACACTTTTGGAGAAACAAAACAATTACTGTCTGATGTGAAAAACAGACCATCTGCATAGTTTTACATTATGCAAGATATGCTGTTATTGATAATCATGTTAAGTGGGTTTTGGTTTGTTGTTTGGTTGTTTTGTTTGCTTCTGAAATAAGAGTAACCTGTAACACATCAAACAGTGGCAGATAATTTAATTCCAAGTCCTCCACCTAGCTCAGCGGGTTTTAAGTGCTTGGTATAACATTGAGCATTTATTGTTCTTAGTCAAAACATGTTCCATATGATCTGTAAGACTGTAGCTTTTCTCTGTAGGACCCTAATATTATCTGTTTGCAGTAGAAACACTTTTTTTCCTAGTTTTTACTGTATTGGTGGAATTTGGAAGCTACATTTTTAATAGTGCAGTCAGAAACATGTTATTTAGATGGATGAATGGTTTTTGTAGACAAGTTGTATTTGTTAGTCCCATTTCCTAGTTTTGTCTTCATATTGAAGTTTACTGGTTCAGCTATTTCATTACTTTTCTGTGTTTTTTATCAGTGTAGCTCTTGTTTCCAGTTATGTGGGTTTTTAGTTTGTGAAAGGAATCCAGTATGACTGCTCTAAATGTGTTAGTAGTTGTATACTTCTAATGTGCTAGTACTTTTTTTTTTGTTGTTTTTTTTTCCTGTGACTTTGCTAATAGCAGGTCAGAATGGTATGTAACTCTTAAGTCATCGGGATGGAAAAAAATTTTCAAATAAGATGTAGAAAAAATGTGTTCAAGTCTGCAGATGAGGAAGCGATGGCTTAAATATTTGAGCACTAACAAGTCACATGCAAAGTTTAGCAGAAGTAAACAACTGAAACATAATTCAGCTAGGCTCACGTTCTTGACAGTTATGCAGTGGTGAAGCGTGGTTCTTGAGGTGTTTGGGTGGTTTGTTTTTGTTTTGTTTTGTTTTTTCCTTTGCAGAGACAGCTTCTGTGCTCCCATGGGTTGGGGGGATGGGGAATTCTTACCAGCAGCTGCATAGAAATCTGTAAGCGCAAAGATGGCCCAGATTTGATGTTAAAGCTATTGGGCAGAGCGCTGCTGTGTATTAGCACTTACTTTATCTGGTCAAATAGCATCATATTAACTATCTCAGTCGTGTGCTTATGCGTGACGCTATATGAATACGTATTCTGTGTGGAGCTAATATAAGCGTTTCTCCTGGTTCATTAAAAAAATGTCTCCTATAATAGAGATGATTTGATGCCTCCAACATGGTCCCTTAGTGCAGAAGTTCTAATGTCAAAATGACACCGGGTCAATGTATCAGGACCATACTGTAGACTTCAGACAGTTTGGTGCTTAACCTTTGAGTGAATACAATTGCAAGTGTTACAATACTCTTTATCTGTAAAAATGTGGTATTCTGTATCTGTCTGTCAGTGTATTATTTGATAAATACTAGTGTTCACTGCAGACTAATTAAGGAATGACTATGATTAATAAGTTAGTTTAAAGGATCATCTACTCAAAATCCAGCTATTTATTACAGCACACCTGTACCTTTGCCTCTCTTTATTCTCTTGATATGCCCATAGTTATCCACAATAAAGATATGCTCAGTTACCTGTTGATAGTTCTGTCTGGTTTCCAGATGTCACCCATCCAGTGGAAAGGGAGGACCAGTGATCTATGAACAACCTTGCAAAGTTTCTACTTAAGAGGAACAGTGTCAGGATGTGCTTATAGTATGCAGCAAACATGCAATTACAGCTTAAGTAGGTATATGAGATAACTTTAAACTAGCGACTGTGGATATGGTTTAACTAGAGTAGCAACAGTCTGAGATTTTTATGTGGGCTAGCTGCCTAAATATTTGCCAAAGGTCTGTATGGTTCCCCCTGCATCCAACTTCAATGCTGAATCTTACTGTGATTACATTCTTATGGATAAGTGTTTGAGTTTGAGTTAGGCTTATGAAACAAAAAGAATTAATGTTTATTCTTCCAGCAGAATACAGATACTTTTCTAATTTCTCTTGACTTCTGTGATCAAGACTATTCCCCTTTTATTTTAGTATTCTCCAAGGCAGCAGTCTGAAACCATGAAACACGTTATCTGGAATGTCCCCCTGTATTAGTCTATAGGCAAGTTTTAGAAGAGATTGCCTGCCTTTCCCCATTACGCTGGCATTCTCTGTGGTGGTGTATCCTCTTTTGTAGTATGACATAGGAAAGCATTGTGACAGAGGTTGATAAAATATTTCTAGTATGTGCTCCATTAATTTTGACAACTCAGATCTGTTTGTACTTTTTATATGCCAGTGTGTGTATTTCTATATGTGCCAATATATGTGGAGACAATGTGTGGGTTTTTTATATGTCAATATGTTCTGTAGAGAACATCTACTATGAAATTGTTAGAACAGTATGCAATGATGCTTATTTAAAATGTGTTCTAGTAGTTGCTCTGTACCCAGTTGGTTTAATAAACCAGTAAAACATTTCAAATGTAGTTGAATATCCTGTCTAATTAATAACATGCTGTTTTGAGTTTCATCAGTCTTACATATCACATATTATAGGCTATGATCTTGTGACCTTTCCTTTAAATTGTCATAGCAAGAGGGTAAGACAAACCAATTAGCTTTGGAGTTTTGAATCTTAAAACTTCGTAATATAGATAACATAAATGCAAGGCTTACATGTGCGTTTTAAAATAATAAATGGGTTAAAGTAGCACTGGCCTACTCTGTTGGCATGGCTGTTCAGAATGTGAGGCCTCTTCCTATATTTGCTGTAGCAGAGCTAAACTCTAGTGTCACTTATAGGAGAAATTTAATACAAACAGCTTGTACAGAACTGACCTGCTGACATGATAGCGTGAAATATATTTAGCGTGCATGTGTCTAGTAACCATGTGATCTTACGCAAGTGAATAAAACAGTGAAATTCTCAAAAGTTATAATTTCAATGTTTTCAGAGTTCTGTTAATTAAATAAGATGTTATCAAACTATTTGAAGAGACTTGATTTGTAACTGAGATGTAACCGACTACAGAATTTGGAATGCTCCAGCATTGTGTCTGCATATCAGTGTAAGAGAGGACTGAGAAATTTAAAAGTAGTTGGATTTTTTTTTTTTAATTGACCATAATTTTTGAAGTGTTTTGTTTGGGTTTTTTTCGGCTGTTATGTTTCAGTTTGCTGCTGCCATGATGACTAAAGATTAATTTTTAAATGAAACCTGAAAATAGCCCTCTGATCCTCAGGTACTTAATCTTTAAGAAAAGCTACAAATGTAAATTTTGGCAATGCTGTGATATTGTCACAATTGCTTGGTATCATCTGTGCTTAAAAGCTAATGTGTCAGTTACATGCCTTCTACAGATTTAACAGGTCACCATTTGGGAGATGATATGCAGGGAAGAGTGGCATACACAAATCCTCTATCAAGACAACGTTACAAAGTGCATAGTCTCTTTAATGGAATATAATCTCATGCAAAATCCTAATAAAGTTTAATACCATTTTCTCTGCTGGTTTGTTTCTGAAAGCGTGATGCTGGTTTATTGTTTAAGGGGGTTTTGAGGTCTTGTGCTGAGCAGAAAGAGTGAGATGGCTTGCTCATTGTCTCCTGTTTGTTGCATGATACCATTTAGCATGCGGTAGCAGGGTTCTTATGCTGCAGCTATGGGCCCAAGTTAATAAAAACGTCCTAGGTTGGATATAAGCAACAGAGCGCAGCTTTAATACTGAATATGGGACAAGATATTTCTAACAACCCATTGCTAAGGGATTTACTTTGTCTCGGGCTTGCATGATTGTATTCCTTAAGCTTGAAGATTCAAGTGAGTTTTAAATGTTTGGGGAGTTCCTTTCTTCTTCAGGTCCAGTGGTCACACGTCATGCCAGTGAGGCTTAGCTAAAAGCAGAGGAACGAAGGGTTCCACCTCCCCCAGCTGTGATTTAACTTGTACATCTTCCTGCTGGTAACTTTTTATACCTCTTCCTGTTGAGAGGACTATGTAGGCATTTTCTTCTGGATAATGGGTTGTTGGATTTTGGTTTTTGATGGTATTTCTCTAGATGTACTGTCATTATGGAAAAGTAAGCTCCTTGAAAGATTGAAGGTATTTTCTGTTGAATTCTCTAGTTTTGGTAGATACTGCATTTGCAGAAAAATTACAAGGAAGCCCAGTGGACTTTCTTTTGAGTACTTTAAGGACACACATAGTAAAGCAGCATTAAATTATCTTAAACAATAAATAATAGAGAACTGAAATTATTCCATAAAGCATAATGATATTGTGCGGTCAGAGGTACATAACTTAGCATACATACTGTTTCCTAGCCCTACAGAATATAATTGTGTTGGAAGCTCTGGTTGGTCTTTAAGTGTTTCAGAATATCAATAATCTTCTTGCCCAAGCTCTTGAATTAATAGCATGTGAAAACAAGGTCCCTTTAGAGTTCCTGTTTTGTTTTTCCCTAGCAGCCTGGATCTGAGACACTGCAGAACCACCAGTGAAAACTCAGACCTCTGGCAAAAGCTGTGACTTGTTTGTAGTGGGTTTGTCAGTGGTATTGACAAATATTTATTAATTTAAGTTTTATGATTTAGCTTGCTTTTTCTCATGGCTGTTCTAAATAAATTTTCATTACAAGGGCTGAGTCTTGTGCTTAATTGATTTTGCTTTCAGAAGGCCAAAGAATACCATGTGCATCCTTGAAAGACCTTCCCCTAAGGTGAAATCCTTAAAAGTGAATGAGAACCAGTTTCTTTTTAATGTCTGTTTGAATCTACTGAATTTAAAAAGCCATTTAAAAAGTCTGTGTCTTTGTTCTATGCTTTGTGGCATCAGATTGGATAAAATGCCACAGATAAAACTCCCTGCAACAAACTTGTTAACTCTTGCTGTTGCTGTCCTCCATCTTCGTGCTTTTTTGGGGGGCTTTCCCTTCTCTTGAATACATTTTTCCAGCTGTTTGGGGTGAGCATCTTCACTGATGCAAACTTGGACTCATTCCAAAAAAGAACGAAACAGTGAGACTTGAGAGCTATCTCATCTCTGTTTGGGAAGACTATAGGGAATATTACCATCCTCTTCAGGAATATTTTGGCTTCAGTTCCACCTACTGAAAGAATTGGGCAAGGTTGGCCATTTGAATGAGATCTTGAGTGTGAGGATTCACTAGATAAATTAAGTACTTCTTCCTTTCCATGCTCAAACTGACATCTTGCAAATAATGCAAATGGACTGACTTGGCAGCATTAAAACGTAGAAGCAGAAATCTTAGTTTACTCTGTTTAAACAAAAGCTCAATGTATTGCTGCTTTCTAGATGCTGTAGAGCTATGCAATACACCTAGCTCATGCATGCTTATCTACTACTGAACCGTGCATTTATGGTTGTCTTAAGATTTTATGTGGTACTTATTCAGATGAGGAATACTAAGGGGGTTGCATTTTTTTGAGTAAGTGATGCATACAAAAGGGAGTGCCTGCCATCTGTAAAGGCTTGCTGATGTTGTTAATGAGATATTACCATCAAAATTAAATATATTCAGTGGTAGACAAAGAGGAAGGCAGAAGGAACGATCTCCACAAGTATTGGTTGACTTAACATGTTAAGGGTAGTGCCTGCTAAAAGTACGGGGTAAGCTTGTTTTGATTCATATCTTCCTTTTGAAAGCAGGCAAATGCTTATAGTGTGAAGGATGTCTCCACCCCTCCTCCCAGGGAAGCTGTGTGCTGGAGAAAATGATGACGCTGTATGTTGGTGAATTCTTACAAATCTAAACATAGACCATAATCATAGGTGTGTCTGTGCAGGGGTAAAAAATCTATTCGTTTCAGATGAAATCATAAGCTGAAGTTGTGAGAGCTAGGTCTGACCCAGTGGTCAATATTCTGGGTTATACTAAGAAGTCTTTGTTTCAGATCTCAGTTTAAAAACCTGTTTA
Source organism: Charadrius vociferus (assembly GCF_000708025.1). Lineage (NCBI taxonomy): Eukaryota > Metazoa > Chordata > Aves > Charadriiformes > Charadriidae > Charadrius > Charadrius vociferus. The sequence goes on along the minus strand of NW_009646608.1, from coordinate 2,600,635 downwards.
GTTTGGCAGCTGGATGAAATCTGCTAAAAAGCAACTCTCGGTCTGCAGTTCGTCTGAACTACAGAGTGAATTGCTGGAAAGACACCTTTCTTCTGCTGGGAAAACAGATAGAATTTTGTAGTCTTTGTGTTTTGTTTTTAATTTTATTTTCTTTAAGCATGTCTGAATGCATTTCCTTACAGCTTCTGTATTCCCACCTCAAAGTAGAGAATATGAGAGAAGAAGTGAGAGGAAAAGCAGAACTCAGTCACCAATACAATTTCTTAATTAAATCTACTTCACTGATTCTTTCTTCCATTTCTTATGGGTGGTCAGGAATATCTCATATTTTGGCATACAGCTTTTCCTGTGTTTGCTATAAGTTGGCTGTTTAGTTTTTGTTAGGTGATGTGTGGCCTCGTGCAAAACTTGCAAAGCACCAGTTAGGGGAGAAGGAGCTACTTATGTTAGGCCATGAAAGGGTGGAACTGGATGCTGGAAGTTTCTTGCAGGATGATTTGTAGCCAGTTAGAGCTTTGTCACTAAATATCTGTACATTGCAATGGGATTTAACAGATAATTGAAGTTTTCAGGGTGGTATATGAAAGCGGGTATGTTCAAAGGTACCCCAGTCTTATTGAGGGGAAAATACGCTTTTAATACAGGCAAAAGCAGCGGTAATGCAGTTGAACATATTAGGCCCTAGTTACGCTGTCCCTTCTAGGCGCGGTCTTTGCTGATGCAGGTGAAATTGGAGACTACGAGCACTGGTATCTCTGCTGTTTGCCAGCTAGCTGTCAATATTTATTGCTTCAGCTGCTGCAAGGCTTCCAGTCAGCATGTAAAAGAAAGACAATTTTAATGTCTTAAGACCTGGAGTACTCAACAATAACTTTTTGTAAGAGAAGTCAAGATTTCTTGTAGGCACAAGAATGCTTCTATGCAGGTTTTTTTAAAGTTGTGTATAAACTGCATGCCAGTTTGCCGTGGTTCACTTTTTTGTTGATATAACTCCATATAATCATGTTCACAGATTATTTACTTAGAATGAATAAAATGAGATGCTGTAAAATAATTAAGCTAGCATCTGATTCTAGTATACAGAATCCACTTCCATGAATACATTTAATAGGCGAGGCTTGGTTTGGTTTTTTTTCTTAGGGAAATAAGTATGTAGGGTTTTTCATGAAGACAAAATGTTTTATGGTCGTACCAGAAAGGAATGGAGAAGATAGTAGATCCTTCCTTGTGTACTCTAGTGATACTGTTAGAATAAAAAAAAAATCATTTCTGTGTCTAAATAAGTATTGCTTCACATGCAGAAATTTAACACTGGCTTTAACTCCTCATCTCTCCAAGCTCAAAGATTGACTGAGGTGTTTGAACTTGCACATTGCACGCTTTATCTACCAGGGCTACAGGCAGTATCAGAGTTTTATAGTGGGATGTAGCTGCTCTTACCAAAATAAGATATTGCTGTTAACGTTAAGCGCAGCAATTAGAACTAATACCTTCAAGGAGAAGTCATTCACGCCTGACTGCTATGTATTTGCTCTACAACTGAAATATAGTTCCTAGGTCTCTTAGCTAGTTTTTGTCAAAGATGAACAAGAAGGCAGGACAGCATGGGTAGAAGGGATCCAGCAGTGTGTGTGAAATGGGCACTGTTTTGTCTAATTTTCCTAGCAGGTTTAAATCATTGATGCAATAATTAAATGCTGAGTTGTCCACTTTGACCATCTAATAGTGCAAGAGACTGAGGCTGATCATACAGTCTTCCTTCTGAAGTGATTTCAGGGCTGCTTCTTGGCATTTCTGGCAGTTTCTTTGATAGTGAGGATAATTATTTTTTCCTTTTCCAAAATCAGGATAGTAAGCTGCATTTGACTCTTTGGTGTGTGCGGTTTGTGGTTTTTTTTTTTTCTTTTTCTTTTTTTTAAATGCATAATTGCAGGTCTGGATGGCCAGCTGTATTTGTAGTCTCTGATTCTGGACCGATCCTGGTTATTGTCAGGTCTAGGCAGTCATTGCATCAGATAGTACTTGGCTGACGAAGTAGTAAAGATGGAGATGTCTACCTTACAGTTTCAAAAAGCTTGCATTTGCATCTAATGTTTCATGTCAAAGTTAAATGAATATACTTGTTCAAATGGAAGAGGTTTTCAGTATGGGAAGTCTACAGTAATTTGAGCCTGCCTGGGCTTCTGCTTCAGATTCCTGGCTACTTAATGCAATTGAAAATAGGCCAGCTGCCTTTCAAATACATTAAGATCCAGCTTTTGCAGTATCTTGCTTTTCTCAGTATTCATTGTTCTTGTTTAACTCTTCAGTGATGTAGTAGTTTGTTAGAAGGGCTTTGTATATTTACGTATGGATCACCTAGTTGGTTCTTGCTTGGGACCTCGATTAAATTTTTCTGGGCCTTCACTTAAACTTCTGTCAGCTGTGTCTTCTCATTCAGACCTTTATAGTGGTTCTCTTCATGTAAGATGCTTTGTCAGGGTTTGTTAACAGGAAGAAAAATTCACATATTTTGAAATTTTGAGGATTTCTGTTTTTAATACAATAAGGGGAACAAACAGGTCAGACTGCTCTCTCTTATTTTCAGTCATTGAGTATTTCATTCCAGAAGCTATTGAAACAGGTATTTTAATCCATCTTGCTATCCACCACTTGAATCATGTAGCTTTGCTTTGAAGCAGTGGTTAGTTAGGGTCAAATGGCTTAAGTTTTCTATTTGCAGCAATTTGCAAGAAAGGTATAGTAATTAGATTTTATCATTTGCTCTGCTTTGCAGGTATGGCAAGTAATGGAATTACTGTAGCATCATGAATTTCCACTTATCAACTAAACCATATTAATAGAATGGTTAGAGTTGGAAGGGACCTAAAGATCATCTAGTTCCAACCCTCCTTGCCACAGGCAAGGACACCTTCCACTAGACCAGGTTACTTGAAGACCCATTGAACGCTTCCAGGGATGTGGCATCTACAACTTCCCTGGGTAACCTGTTCTAGTACCTCACCGCCCTCATAGCAAAAAGTTTCTTCCTGTTACCTGATCTAAATCTACCCTCTTTCAGTTTAAAGCTGTTACCCCATGTCCTGTCACTATACCCCCTAATAAAGAGCGATAGAATGGTTTAGGTTGGAAAGGACCTTGAAAATCATCGAGTTCCAACCCCCCTGCCATAGACAGGGGCACCTCCCACTATCCCTCCCTATCTTTCCTGTAGGTTCCCTTTAAGTACTGGAAAGCTGCTATAAGGTCTTCCCAGAGCCTTCTCTTCTCCGGGCTGAGCAACCCCAACTCTCTCAGCCTGTCTTCACAGGAGAGGTGCTCCACTGCTTTCATCATCTTTGTTGCCCTCCTGTGGACTCTCTCCAACGGGTCCATTCCCATCTATTGGGGCTCTAGAGTTGGATGCAGTACTCCAGGTGGGGTCTTATGAGAGCGGAGTAGAGGGGCGGAATCACCTCCCTTGACCTGCTGGGCATGCTTCTTACGATGCAGCCCAGGATGCGGTTGGCTTTCTGGGCTGCGAGCGTATATTGCTGGCTCATGTTGAGCTTCTCATCAGCCAACACCCTCAAGTCCTCTTCAGGGCTGCTCTCAATCCATTCTCTGCTGTTGTGGTTTGGGCTGGACTGGCCACTAAGATGAATGACAGGTGCTCTCCCCCACCACCCAGGACATCCAGCCAGCCTGTATTTGTGCTTGGGAATGCCCTGACCCATGTGCAGGACCTTGCGCGTGGCCTTGTTGAACTTCATGAGGTTCACACAGCTCCACTTCTTGAGCCTGTCAGGATCCTTCTGGATGGCATCCCTTCCTTCCAGCCTGTTGACCGCTCCACACAGCTTGGTGTCATCAGCGAACTTGCTGAGGGTGCATTCAATCCCACTGTCCATGCCTCCAACAAAGGTGTTAAACAGTGCAGGTCCCAATACTGATCCCTGAGGAAAACCACTCGTCACTGGTTGCCACTTGTGCATCGAGCCGTTCGCCTCAACTCTTTGAGTGGGACCATCCAGCCAATTCCTTATCCACCAAGTGGTATATCTGTCAAACCCATGTCTGTCCAATTTAGAGACCAGGATGTTGTGCAGGACAGTGTCAAATGCTTTGCCACAAGTCCAGGTGGCTGATGTCAGTTACTTTTCCCTTATCCACCAATGCTGTAATGCCGGCATAGAAGGCCACCAAATTTGGCAGACACAATTTGCCCTTAGTGAAGTCATGTTGGCTGTCACTGATCACCTCGTTGTTTTCCGTGTGCCTTAGTATAGTTTCCAGGAGGATCTGCTGCGTATTAACTAACTGTATGCTGGTTTGTTGCTGTTGCTACGGAAAAAATAGTTTCAAAGTTAGTTAGTTTTAGAATTAGATTTCTATTCAGAGAACAGTTCTTATCTGAAGATTCAGTGTACTATAATCAGTGTAGTTTAGGTAACATTTTTGCAAGTGAATCAAAGTGGCTAGGTTCATGCTAATGACATATGAATGCTCAGACTACCAGATGTCACCTGCCAATAAAGGAAAATATTTATATGCAGGAGAAGAACATATCCTGAATAATATTGTCACTTATTTTCTTAGCAGAAAGCGAGCTTACTACAGTATGTGTAGATGTTGGGTTATGTACATTAACATAGTTAGCTTTTGTTTTCAGTGGCCTGCCCTGTACTTGGTTTGGGCAGTCTTAGCTTGTGATTGCTTTTAAGAATATAGACAACCCAATGGAGGGCAGTAACACCAGGCGGGGTGGAGAGGGGGGAGAGAAAGAGGTTTATGAAGTATTTGGATCAATAAAATGGTTTAGGTTGTAAGGAACTTCATTCTAGGCTGCTTTTAAAAGTGGCTGCTGAAATGAGAGAGTTCATGGGAGTCGGACTGTTTCTTGACTGTGGGCGCCTAGCACCATCTTCCTGAGTTCATTGATGTTGCTTATATTCTACCTGTATTTAATCTTTTCTCAATATATCACTCCTGAGATGTAGCTGAGTGGATTCATCTCACTAGTATGTTATTTTACTATTTGCCACTTGTCTGCCTCAGATTCTGAAACCTTTAGATTATAATGAAAGAGTCTGTATGCATGTTTGGAAAGCACCTGCCCTATGGTCTGCTGTAGTCCCTCCCCCCAACAGTAATGGTGTTTTATTTTACTGAAATATAAAACAACTATTTACTTAAAGGATGCAAGGTAGGGAATAATTCACTGAAATGTTATTTTAATGTCTCTGAAGTATATAGTGTAACTTTTTTTTTAAAGTTTTATTTAGAAGTTTGAACTGGTGGTATATCTGAATTTTGAAAGAATAGATTGAATTTTGAACAAAGGCTATGGCAGACACAGAAAAAGAATCTTGCCACTAATCTTTGTTAGAAACATGTAGGCGTCTTTATGGTTTACTGCGTGTCTTATTGAGGCATGCAGGCTGTTTGAAGCATTATGTTGTCGTGTCTGTCTGGTTTATAATTGTTGCACTTCAACAATATGACTGCATGCTGTCATTTAATCAGACATCGAATAAATTATCAAGAAAGCTTTCTTGATAATTATTCAGTGATTTAAAGCTTCTTATAGATTCTTTCATGTGTGATATCTCTTGTATTTGTTCTCTGTTTTCCTGTCCTCTTACCTTTAAAATGGGGGAAGCTTGTATCTTGTGGAATCCTCTGGAATACTGGAGGTGTGTATTTGGTAAGAAAGTGAGTATGCTCAGGAGAGAAATGGTTGTGGAGACTACCTCTCATAGCAGGTAAAAAAACCTACCCCCACCCCCCCCTCCAAAAAAACCCCAACCAACCAACCAAAAAACCCACAAATGGGAGTTGGGCAAGAAGCTTGGAGACTGCAGCTTGTGCAGTGTATGAAGAAAAGCTGATATATAGGATCAGGAAGAAGCAGATAGTTAAGAATGAGCTAAACCTTGGGAAGAGGGTTCCCAAGTACAAAATGGGAGTGTGCGGTGCTCTGCATCACAAAGCCACTGTTGACTGAAGCCAAACTTGGAAATGAAGACTGTCTTGCAAGGGCACAATGTGCAAGGAAGAATCTTGTTTATAATCCTTCTGTATTTCCATTCTCTCATCTGCTCGCATTTGTCCCTTGCTAAGAACTTTAATAAAATCTGGTATTTTTTAGTTTGAAGTCTGGTTTGAGGAAGCTGTCTGTAGGAGAAGGCATAAGCAGAGCCATGTGGAAGCTATGGCTGCCTTTGTATCCCATTACATTCCTGAAGTCAGCTGTAAATGTTTTTGATTGCTGTAATGTTTGTTCAGTAACGTGTGTTGAAGTTGCTGTTGTGTGGCTGTTGTTTGTATTATCTCAACAGTTTGTGCTTTGTAGGCAGAGTGGACAGTTTTCCTCTTTGTAAAAAGTAAAAATGAATTACTAGAAGTTTAGTCACTGATAAGTGTTCAGAACTTAACTGAATTTTGGAAGTCTTGCTGCAAATCACAAAATCAGTTTGCTGGAGTACCAAGCTAGCACAGTTTTCTACATCAGGTAAACCCAGTGTTAAATAAGATTACCTTATAATATATGTTCTTTGTTTTTTCCAGTAGAAGAAACTAAATAACAGAGGCAATGAAATGCCTTTTATATATGTACTTCCGAAGGAAAAATCTGCTATGGTTACTACTCTTGCCTTGGGAAACTGTGCCAGTTATACACCAGTCAATTTTAATATACTGAGAACAGACACTGTTTTACGTAACTGGAGAATTGCTTATTTGGCATTTGCTACAAAGAAACTGAAGCACAACCTACAAAATTTGAATACAATTTTGAAAAGAGTATTTGAAGGATAAGAGTAATAAATGTAAGAGAGACGTTGCCTTACAGGATGTTCTGTGTTCTGAATATCTTCTCTGCCTCTCTTCATTTCTGTAAATTTTAAAACTTCGGTACTCTTCAGAAAAGATAATCTCCTTAAATTGTGTAGTTCTCAGAGGCAAAAAGGAGGACAATACTCCTTATGGATAAGGATATCTAAATAGAAATGCTGGGAACCTGAACTTTTAAGGTTACTTTGACATGTTGTTGCTTATGTTTAATGTGCTGTTCCCAGTGAACAACACAGCCTGGCATGGCTGTATTAAAAAATCAGAGCAAAGCTTTCAATTTAACTACCTATAAAATGGTGAAAACAGTGAGTGACCACATAAATGAAAAAAACAGGTGATGAAGCTTGACTGGAATTTCATAGAAATCTGACCAAATTGATTTCGTACTTCAGAACGGTATTCAGCTGTTGTAACTGTGAAAACATCTGTCCACTTGCAGTCCCCAGTCTTATTCACTGTACGTACTCCGATTTGCTCTACTGATTTCCAGAGAGATAAATATAGATGTGACGGGGGGTCAGAGGTGTTGTGAGAACTTGGAGATGGTGAGCTATACCTTTGCCAAATGCATGTTGTTATGCAAAATAAGATTATCTGTGTTCTCTGATCTATTGATAAACTTAAGTTGAGATGGGAAAAGTAATGAGCAAAAATAGCAATAATTAAAGCTTGAGTATCACTGCGGTAACTGATGAAAGACTTCTGGAAATAGATTTTCCAATAGTAATACTTTTTCTTAAAGCCATGACTTAAAACATGTTACATACCACTAAGTTAAGTGTCATCTAAAGATGCATCAGTGAGCCTGAAGATTGATGAAGTGTTAAGATGTTGCAAAACCAGAAGAAAGCTCCATTCTGATTGGTAAATACATTAATTGGAAACTGAACAGTCCAGTGTACGTATTTTATTCTCTCATCTTGTAAGACAAAGAAAACCATTAAAACGAACCTTTTTAATTGTCCACATGTTTATATGTTTGTTGTTTAGTTAATTACCAATGCTTGTGAAGATATCTTTTCAGCTGATTCTTGCTGAATCATTAGGCTAGCTTTAAAAAAAGGAAATTATTTTCCCAGCTGAGAATAGAAGCTTGGTTTCAGTGATTTTCCCCCTTCCCCTCCTCCCACTCTGATAAATGTGGAAAGTTCGTTTCACAGGGTTCTGTTTTGTCTTCTGTATACAGAGGAGAGCTCTTTTGTAGCAGCTTTTTTGTTGGGGGTGAAACAGTGTATAATTTAAAGTCATCTCTAGCAGACATGTTCTTAGCAGCATCTTGTAAGGTACATCCTGGTGGGTCCCTTCTGAGGCAGAAAGGAGTCTTCATAAGAAGACATGTGGTTCTGTGCTTTTTTTTTCGCCATATGAGAGTTACGTTCCACAGCCTTTACAAATTCATAATAACCTAGGGGCAGATGGTTTTGATCTTGAAAAACATTTGATATAATGTATATGTATATTTTAGTTCAGGAAAGAAATCTTCCTTCTGGGGCTTATGTTGTGCAGAGGTCTGTGGGTTTAAACCTGTGTTTAAATGCTTTTAGTTGCACTTTGAGCTTCTCGTGAAAGTTATGAAACATGTAATGAGTCTTAAACTAATTAAATACCTTCAAATGCTCTTCTATTTCATTATGGAGCAATCATATCTAAACTTAAGTTTAGATTTCTGCATCCAGTTCATCAGTTTTCCAAGAGCTATAAATGGGGGGTTGGGAGGGGGAAAGGGAGGATTATCTGGTCAAAAGATTTAAAATTGTGATCAAACTGACATGGTTGTTCTAAAAGGTATGGCTCATTCACTAGGAAATTAGTCTTTCTGGCCATAGCTTTTAAATATTGGGTTTTGTTTTATTAAGTGTCCAGAATCATCTTTCTTTGTGGCTTTTTTTGTATACCATAGGAAAGTCCCATCCTTTGACAAATTATATGATAAATTAGGGACAAGTTTCTTGAGAAACTCTCCAAAGCATGTTTTCCAGACTTACTCAGTTATGCAGTTATTTTCTTAATCTGTTTCTAGAAGTCTGGCAACAGAATTCTTTTGATTACTTAAAATATTAAGTTCTGCTTCTATATAAAATTGGATTTTAATCTAGTATTGAAAGTTTCGTTATCTTTCTGTGGTGGTCTTTCTCCACTGTTAGCTTATCAGTTTCCAGATCTTGTTTTCCAGCTGCGTTCTAATGTGTTTTTGAGAATACAAAGATAAACTTTTAGAAAATATCGAGACCAAATTTATGGATGGGAATGATAAAATAGAATTTAATGTTGCTTGAAAATATGTGGTAAAGATGCTTTGATAATGGCAGTTTTGCTTCTAGAGAGTATAAATGCTTGGAACAGGATGATACATATTTTTTTGGACTTAAGTAGTAGGCTAAGAAAAAAAGTTTGTAGCAATGTAACAGTGTGAAAAATATTTGGGTATTGAGTTTAATTGAAATGTGAACCCATTTAATTTAAAATAACTAACTAGAGCAGAATTCCTTGCTGTCCCTGATCCTGGATAAGGCCACATTTGTCCTGTTATCTAGAAGTGCATGTGCTGTCATAGGTGATGCTGATAGTTCCCGAAAACTGTTTGGTCCGTCAGCTTGGGAAAATCTCTATTTAAAAAAAAAAAAAGTACATTCTAGGAGTAGTAGAACTGGTTTTAAAAACAGGCATCTGAATCTTAGTTCATTTTTCATAAGCCTTAAATTTCTATAGTTCTGTTTGCAAGAAAATACAACAATTCAACTTCATTTTAGACAGGACTTACTGCATGGAAAAGAATGGCAGAAAAGGCCATTTTGAGCAACAGTACATTCAAATAGTATTTGGGAGTTGCAGTTCTTCAGTAAGACCATATTTTTTGAAAGTACTTTGAGGTCTTTTCTAATATGCCTTCAAAACTTAATTTGAAAAGCTGGGTAACTTAGAAATTAGAAGCTCAAAAATAGATTTTATTTTAATGTGGAAACCGGGGACTGTGTTCAGTTGCAAAACTCCACAAATCCACTCTTAGAAGTAAAGTTTACTTAAATGGTCTAGTATGGAAAGTGTGTGTTGTTCTTCCCAGCTGAAAGAAACAAGTGTTTTTTGATGCATAAAAAAGAATATCAATAAAGAATTGTTTATGGCTTCCTGTTTTTTATGTTGTCCCACTTTTTTTAAAAAAGGTATTTTGGCTAAGGGTTGTGTTATTGTTTTATAACAATGCTTTGTATCACTTGCTAGCTGAGGACCTTGGAGCTCTGAGGCCAGGCTCATTTACTGTAAGGCTCTACTCGGAGGTAGAAGAATGGCTTCTGAACTGAGGATGGAAAAAAGATTTATTTCCTAATATCGTGATACAGCAAGAAGTGTGAGATAAATGGCATCGTGTAGTCTTGTTTTGAAGGGGTAGGCTGTGAAACATTTTTGTTAATGTTTTTGCACACCTCTGCAAAACCTCCAGCAAGAATCTGAGTGTGATCTCTGTTAAACGCCAACTTATAGGTAGATAGAGTCCCTTTGCTTGAAATCTTAATTTTAAAATCTAGCTCAAAAGTGGTAGCAATGAATTTTGGAGCAGGGCTGGTAGAATGTCTAGAGCACAGTAATAACATCCCATGGCTCTCCACATGTTTCAGTGCATATCCAAATCTGAGTGAATGTATTTTGTATGATTTGGGATTTAGGAAAAAAGGTGTCTGGAGTAGTATACTTACTTTATATGGGTTTGCATTCTCTTTGAGGTTACGAAGAAGAAAATGTTCCCTCACTTCTGGACAGTGAAATGGAGTCTGAGAATCATGTTTAACCCGTGTCCATACAGCCCTTTAACCTTTTGATTGCTTTGGTGAAGGCATTGTTTGACTCTTAAGTTTTTCTTGCTATTTCTGCTTAGTGCTATGGGACAGGGAGGAAGGACCCTTACATGTTTACAGGTGCTGTGGAAAAATGAGTTACTCTGTTATCTGCCTTGTTAATGTAAAACACCTGGTAATAAGCCTTGTCTCCATCTTGATATGTATATGACTATTTATATTCTGGTCACATCCTTGGTAAGCATGCAGCGTGTTAGAAGAGCCAGCGAATGTGCAGTTCAGCTGTGATTTGTGCAGTCTGTGCTCATCAGTTCATGCTTAGGGGCCAAATCTACAAAAATATCTGCACAGGCTCTTTTAAGTCTAGAAAAAGACTTTTTAACCTTGATTTAGTCAAAATTGTCTGCTATTTAGTCAACCTTACCTAAGACTTATCAGTGTAAGATGCGCGTATACAGATCTGTGTTTTCATGCAGCTGTGGCTTTTGAGAGTTATAATGCAAATTGTCTGACGTCATGACACTCATTTCTTTGTGAGCATTGCAGTAAATGAGCTGTGATGAGGTGGTTACTGTCAAATGTAACCTGTAACCATGATGGTGAAATGAAGTTCCAAGAAAACAGAGGCAGAAGGAAGTAGAAGGAAAATAAATGGAATGAGTATAATTCTGACACAGTTTTTCCTAACCTGTTCCGCCAGAAGGCTTCAAGACCTTGTGGAGCTCTGCACGGATGTAACTTGTTTCCATTGAACCCTTGAAAAAAAAAATAAATCTTTTAAGTAGGTCAAATGCAGTTTCCTTGCTTTTAAGTTTGTATCGCTCTCGCTATTTATGAAACTGTAAGCAACCTTGACAACAAACTGATCTGAGTTGCTGAAAATATGCAGTCATGAGGGTATATTTTTGCATATGGTTCTGTTGTCTTTCACTATTTAGTGTGGCATTTTCACATATATTGGGGAAGGGAATAAATCCAGAAAATTTGTAACAGAGTTTACTTTTATTGCAGTAACAGAGGCTTTTACTTGGATGGCTACAAATAACACTTTTCTCGCTATTATTGCAAGCTGACATTTTCTGCTTAAAGCTCTTCATAGAATCATAGAATGGTTTAGGTTGAAAGGGCCCTTAAAAATCATCTCGTTCCAACCCCCTGCCCTGGGCAGGGACACCTCCCCCCAGCCCAGGTTGCTCCAAGCCCCATCCAGCCTGGCCTTGAACACTTCCAGGGATGGGGCAGCCACCACTTCTCTGGGCAACCCGTTCCAGTGCCTCACCACCCTTGTAGTGAAAAATTTCTTCCTGTTACCTAATCTAAATCTGCTCTCTTCCAGTTTGAAGCCATTCCCCCTTGTCCTGTCACTAGGTGCCCTTCTAAAAAGTTCCTCTCCAGCTTTCTTGTAGGCGCCCTTCACATACTGGAAGGCTGCTCTGAGGTCTCCCCCAGAGCCTTCTCTTCTCCAGGCTGAACAATCCCCACTCGTGAACCACACTTTTTTTTTTTTTCCCTTTCTCCTTTTTCTCTACTTACTTTTATTGTTTTCTTTACCAGATGCCTGAAATTCTTTTTTTTTTTTTTAAAGGATTTAAAAAAAAAATTAATAATTTACTTTTATGTGCCTATGAAAGTAATGTAAAGCAGTTTTGGTGGCTGTAATTTGATTTTGTTACTTAAGGAAGTAGAACTTTACCTTCGGCAAGATTACTTAACGTTAGTTTCACTTTTTTCTATTTTTCAGAAATAAATGTGCATTGATCTTGATTTATATCTGCTAATTTTCCTTTATTTGGGCAAGAGTTTCTTGATGATCTACACAAAATGTCTTTGTTATTTAATAATTTTCCTTAAGTATGTTTGCAATGCAGTTATGATTGAGCAAAGCTAAAACTTTGCTAATTACATTTTTGATGTAACCATATAGTGAATGCAGTCTTATGTCTTGTAGTTTTGTTTCTGGTCAGGGAGGACAATAAAACTGCAACTCTGACATGATCAAGGATAAGAAAAAGGAAAAGTCATTGCTCCCTTGAGAAATACAATGTGCATTTGTCATTGTTAACTTCCCATTTGGATGTTCTGAGCGTGCATAAAAAGTGGCACAACTTACTCCGATTTTACAGTTAGTGTCAAGATCCTTTCTACCCTAAGCTTACACCAAACTTGTGTTTCAATTCTTAGCTTTGAAAATCATCTTGTATGTGACTTCAAAATGAAAGGGATGCTGTATTTCAGAGCTGGGTTGCCTTTGGCAAGTGTGTTTCCAAGCCAGGTTTCTTGTGTCCATAGCAACCTGTGGAGAGGGAAGAGAGGCTGTCACTGGCTGGACCCAGATGGGGACAGACATGCAAATGGGAATTTGGAATTTGCGAAGTGAGAAAAATGCTTGAGGTTGAAGAAAGTAGCAGACCTGAGATGAAGCAACAGTGGACTGATTAAAGGGGGTGAAACAGAGGTTTTAAGTGGGAAATGGGTTGATGCATTTATGTCTAATAGAACATGCTAATTTTAAAAGACCTGAAATAACACCCCAAAACTATAATGAAATGTTGGTGAAAATTGCTGTCAGTTTTCCCATTTCCCTTTGTGCGATGGTACATGAAGCAGATAATAGTGTTTCCCTGCTATTGTTTCTTCCATTAGCTCATGGAAAACATTTGTGCATCTTTTTTGTTTTGTTCCTTAACTATATATATTGCATAATCTCACATCACGTTTCTGTTCCTCTCTACCCTGTTCTCCCATGAGCTCCTTATGTTATTCATTGCATGGACTTGCTTTTTTGAGTATCTGTTGCAGAAGGTGGAAGAGAATGAATGAGACAGGACTGTATGAAGAAAGCGTGTGGTCACAGAAAGTGGTTTTAAATTTGTGTTCTGGAGCACTGGTCTGTTTCCTTAGGAAAATTTTGGGAACTAGTAAATTTGCCTAGGTGTATGTCTAATGCAGTAAGATGTAAAATTTTGTTATGCCTCTGTATAATTTTATGGCAGATTATAATAGAATTTTACATACCTCAGCAGTTGTATATTGTACACACTGTGTGTCCCTCTATTTCAGAGAGAACAGTGCATAACTATAAAGTGTATAGGAGGAGGACAGGATGGCTGGCCAGAGAATGGCTTTTGGGTTAGAAATGGTTGATTGGAGTGGGATTCTTTAATTTTGAGTAAATGTAACTGAAGGAAGATATGATATAGGCATCAAAATCAGGACTAACGTGACAGGTGAAGATCGGTATTTGTTTACTGCCTTGTATAATTAAAAATCTGTCGATACCAAATATAATTAGCAGGATTAGGCCTAAATGAAAGGATGTATCTTCTACTCCGATGCATAACTAAGCTGTGGAACTCATTGCTTCTAGGTGCTAAAAATTTACACAGATTCAAAAGTAATATTCATGGAAGAAGAATCGATGAACAGCTTTAAATCGAAGACTCCATGTGTGACTCCAGAATTTTCTGATTCAAAAATCACTGAATATCTGGAGAAATTGTTTTATAAGTATTGCTTTTGAGTGATACATGCTTATTCTATTCCTATGCCCCTCCTTTACCATCCTAGTGATATTTTCTAATAGTCACGGATTAAATGCTGGTCCAGGTGGGTCTTAGGTCTCACATGTGGTGGCTCTTTGTATGTACTAGTTATGATGGTGAGTGCTTTTAAAAAGCAGAGGAAGGAATCTGATAATTCTGTATTCAGAGAACTGTTTCAATAACGTATGGTACATTTGAAAAAGTGAAGCCACACATGAAGGAGAAAACAAATTTTAAGAGCTGCTTATAGAGACCCTTGTATTAGGTATGTTCAAGGAATGCAACCAGATTTTTGCAGAACTGAATTTAATGTATGACCATAGCATGAGCTGAGATTTTTTATTTATTTATTTTAATTTTAAGAGAATGCGGCACCTGACTTAAGACAGTGTTTTATGACTTTAAGCTTAGAGTCCAGTGGATATTCTTGGTGGGCTTTCTTTTCTTTTTAACAAAAAAACAGTATAAATTTGTATGCCAGCTGTTGTTGTCTGTGTGAAATATTTGCTGTGTGCTGTTGGTTGTGTAGAGCCTTGTTCATCTGACCTTACATAGCTATTAATACCTTTTTAGCAGTGCCTTGGAAGAATTTTTTTTTTCTTGAAGAAAGTAAAAGGAATGTAATGCTTATGCATGCTTTTAAGTGTTTTGATGTATAAACAATGGCTAGTGCATATCCTTTTGACCAGTGGACATCACATAATCTTAGTGGTGATTTGATCTTAAATTCCATGGAATAGTATTTCTAGACATTGTTGGGTGTTTTATGATGTTTTACTGAAGCAGTCCTTTGTTGATGTCAGGTAAATATAAAATGACATCCCTTCATTTTGTGATGTTTCTCCACCTCTTCTTTTTTTTCTCCCAAGCTGCATCAGAATGTCGTGGTTGTTTCCTCAGTGTAAATTGAATGTATTGTGAAGTGTAGCCTGTGACTAATCGCCTCTTGCTGTCTCTACTTATTAACTGTCTGATGGTGATGTGGTTGCACCACTTTCTACACATGGCCTCAAGGATACGGCATTGTGACTCCCATATTAAAATATGCAAGGCTTGATTTCTAAAGACATTTTGGCTTGGGAAGTTAGAGAAGTTATAAGCTAATATTGTGGCTGGTTTTATCCCTTTTATTTTAATGAATAGGGAATAGAATAACATGTACCTCTTTCATGTTTATACATTCTAGTATATAGTTGCTGTTCCAGAAGCTATTTTTTTTTCAGTTGTTCTCTAGTTTTGTTGAATTAATGTTAACCTGAAGTTCAGGCCGTATGTTTGGAGTATGGCTTAGCAATTTTTTTTAACTGAAAATGCATTTAAAGTTTGTTGTCAGTGTTTTACAAGTCAGTTTGGTGTATTACTGCCAGATTAAAATATTATGATAGCATGCAGGCTTATCAAGTTGCATGCACCTTTATCTTTCTAAACAATTGAACAAAATGAAACAAGTGCTGGACTGGTAATTGGTTATTGGCAAATGTGTAACTTGCATGTTACTGTAGAGAGAGTAACTGTGTGAATGTCTTAATTATTCATTGGTGTCTTAGTAGCTGTGAAATAGTTCTGTTGTGAAAATATTTTCTGTGGTCTTTATGCTTTTTAAGTAAAGATATTCCCTCTTTCCTTCTCATGCCTGCTTCCCAGTGAAACCCCAAATGCTGTTTTATGAAATGAGATATAATTTAGTTTAGGAACAGAAGCTTGATATTGTCATGGCTTTGTTTTGTTATCATGATGATAATTTTATAAGAGAAAGAGGAAACACAAAGTGCTTTCTCTATAAGGTTTCCTAAAATAATGAATGGGATATAGCAAATCTTTGTGGGTAAATTTTTGAAACCTCAGATAACTCAAGGCCGAACTTTTAGGGTGGTGAACACCACCGCCTTTGAGAACTGTAGATTTATAAGGGATCCAACTGGAAGCCTATGAAATTATTCATCATTTTAAATATGTAGTTTGCAGGTAGAATCTAGCAAACTAGTTGAAGTTTGTTTAATTGGAACAAAGTATGTAGTGTAATATTTTACTAATGAAAATACTTGGTTCTTCACTGAAATTATTTTATGTACACACGTGTTTTATGGCTATACAGTGTTTAATGATGCTTCCTTTTTAGTAATTTGTAAATTAATTTTTTTCAAAATTTTATTTTTTAGGTGCTTCTAAGAAGAAATAGGAACGTTTTCACAAGCTTGAAGACGAAGTAAAAGAAAACCGTATCATGTGTTAGAATACTGAAGAGTGACATTTCTTGGATTAGTATATTTCTGGATTGCAAAGCAAAAGAAAGAGGCTGAAAATGGGGAGAAAGAAAATACAGATCACAAGAATAATGGATGAACGGAACAGACAGGTAAGAAACAAGGAGTCTACATAAACAAGTTTATCAGTAATCCTAAAAATGAACAGAAACTTTGAATACGTTAATTTTAATTCACTTTTCTAAAGCCAAGCTTTGTCTTCATGTATCTACAGATGGCATTACCAGAATACAAATAACAAATAAGTCTCAATGGTTTTACTGCTGTTTGAGGGAAAATGTATTTATAAGTAATATAAATTACTACTGTAAATCAAATTCACTGTAAAACTACTATTCCTGTTTAAATGGTAGCCTAGTGTGTGCTTCCAGTAGGCTGGAGGATGTGATAGCTACTAGGAACACTGAGTAATGAAGGCAGAGCAGAAATTCAGAAAGGATGTAGTAGAAGTATTTGCTGCAGCCTCTTTGACAGATGAGTTTGGCATAGCTGTGGACAATGATCTGAAGTGGGTTTGGCTATAATAATGAATTTTGTTAGCATGACTTTATTTAAAAGCATTGATTTATATTCCTTGTAAGAGCTGTTTACAACAGTCTTTAAAAATTGCCAGTCAAAAGGGAAGAGTACTCAAAAGTGCACTGTTTTAGGGAAAGCTGCTTACTTGGCTGCCCTTGCCCTAATAAAGCGGTATCCTGTGAACTTGAAAAGTACCAGAAATTGATGAGACTGTGCAGAAGTAGTGTTTCCTTTCAACTTCTAAATTGCTACATGAGATGCAAAGTAAAATTTTAATTGGATATTGAAATGTATAGTGGGGTTTCCTGGAAGCTACCATTTTTAAGAAAAAGTATTGTAGGAATGACTTAGGGTTTTTAAGAATAGTCATAGTGGGTCAGACCAAAGATGCTGCTAGGACAGTTTTTTTTGTCCAATGATGGTCATAAGCACATAAATGTAGGGTAGAGATGCACATGTTACACTACTCTGTAATCCTCTTTCAGCTTCGAACTATTCTTAGCTCAGGGATTTCCTGAGCTGGATGTGGTTTCCGTATATTTAGTAACCATTAATAGATATTTTTGGTTGGTTGGTTGGTTTTGTTTTCCCCACCTCCTGCCAGTGAACTTGTTCAGTTATCCTTTGAACCGTTACACAGTTGCAGCATTTACAACATCTTTTGGCTAGGATTTCCTGTAGGTCTGCTACCTCTTAGAAACACCTTTTCTTTTATGGTTCTGCTAGTTATTTGGCTCTTGTATGGAAGAGGCAGCAGTCACTCCCTATCTAGTCTATCCATCTTGCTTGTTATTCTGTGGACCTCTGCAATGTGTTCTTATTTTTCTCTTAAAATAACTTTCATGCTGAAGCACCCTAACTTACTTAGTTGTTTTAATACAGAATTTATTCCACACCTTTGACTATTCTCACTACTTTTCCCTAAACCTTCTTGAATATTGCTGCATTATTTTTGGTGGCAAAGGGACACAGAACTGCACAGTGTTCAAGATGCATGCAGGACATGGACTTATATAGTGCTGTACTGATGTTCGTTCTCTGTTCCCTTCCTAGTGTTTGATTTTCTTTTTTAACTTCTCCTGAACACCAGCTTGGTGTTGGGGTAGTGTCAGAATTCCGTGAGACAGTCTTACTGCTGGCATATCAGCTGGGAGCCCATTGTTCTGTTTGTGAAATCAGGATTGTTTTTCTCCTTGTATCACTTTAAAGCAATGTAAACTCTGAGAAGACTATATATAGCAAGAAAAGTATTATTGGAGTTTGGGAGAAAGCCAAGTATTGTGTTTGAACAGCTTTAATCACGCAGTCACTGTATGTTTGATGTAGATAAATGTCTTAAGTACACGTAGTAAAAGTAGATGAATTAATAACTTTGGTTCTTTCAAATCTTACTCTGGAACTTCAGGCACATTGAAGAAGTAGAAATTGATACCCCCCTGCCCCCAACTTACTCCTTAAAGTTGGACAAACTTACTTTTGTTCTGCTTGAAATACAAATATTGTTATATTATACCCTAACTTTGGTGTGGTGGGTATTTTTCTGGGGGAGTTGGTTTTTTTGGGGGGGGGGGTTGGCTCTCCATCTCATTGTTCACATTGGAACAATGGAGAGGAGGAGAATTAGTGCATTTGTATCAATTTTTAGCCCATTTGTACTATTGCTGTTGCTGAAGCAAAATGTGGGGATTAAATTCTAAGGGTTTTTTTCTTTTTTAGGGCTTTTTAGTGACCAAGAAGAGGCTTTAAGCTTTAACTTAAAAATGAAATTAGGCTTGCCTTATCCTTTTTCTGTGGAAACTCAGAGATTATAACATACTGCGTCTTGTTTTTAGAAGGTTTGACAGAGATTAAGTAGCTTTTGTTAGTGCAGCCGAAGTTTTTACGTGTAGGAGTATTGATGGTGTTCTTTAACCCCACTGGTGTCCTGTGGTTTCGGTAGCTAGTGTATAGAGTTTTAACGTACTAATATGCCCTGATGCATAGGATACTTATTAGGTATTAATTTATTTCATTGACCCAGATAAGGAGGGCATTTAGGGTTTGGTTTGCCAAATGAAAAGTATAGTTCATCAGTTTTTCTATGGCATACGTAGCTGGTTAGTTGGTTCACTTATGAACTCGCATATGATGTCCTGTTTAGACGTTTAGTATGATTTTTTTTTTTGTTTGAAAATGAGTAGAATAGGATAGAGCTTTGCCTACAGAGCAAGTTCGTATAACTTATGTGGGAAGAAAAGCCATTGTTTTATCAGAAGCATCTTATTTCTGATGGGATTGTATGTGAGCTCCAAACAGAATATATAGACCATTACTCTGGGGGATTACAATTGTCATGAGACTGTCATTGTATTATTAATTAAGCAGTCTTATCTGCTTGAATGAGCTGTAGGACATTTATCTTCATTAAGCTGAAGAGAATAAAGTACAGTAAATTAGATATCAAAGGAGCTCAGTCTTGCTGCCTTTGCTCTCTCCTCCTTGCTCTTTTTTGCTAAGCAACATTAAAATAGTGCCGAGGAAGCTGTTGGCCTGGAATGAAGATACGTATTTTTGGTTTTAGTGTGGTCCTAAATGGCAAGGAAAAAAAAGAAGATAAATTTGCAGAACTAATATTCTGCTTTCTGAGTTCTTAAAGGAAAACTGAGTTTGTAATAATCTGTGTGCATTAACGTAAGGCTTGGACTGTAGTCGTAGTGGGATTTGGGCTAAGCACTGTCCAAATACAGAGTGAGGAGTTGATGCTAGCTGACAATCTCACAAGTGAAAAATCTCACAAGTAAAATAGCCTTACAAGGGGTGAGAAAGAAAACATTTCAGTAGAGACGTTAAGATCCCTTGCCCGGGATCATACGGGTCCTTAGTGAAACTAAGCCTTCAGTCTTCATTTAATGACTTCTCAAAGTAATACAGCACACACACATCTGATTTGTGATGTCTTTTTTCGGACAAAAAACTAAACAGTAGTACCTGTCTATACCTGCTCATACTCAGGTAGTAATCTCTTAAGTGTCTTGTAATTGAGGTAACAGAAGAAGAACAACAGCCATTTAAAACCCCCGCAGTTTCCCCAAATCCCCAGAGGAATTCAAAGTAATTCCTAATGTCTCATCCAAGATAAGTTAAATAAATCCCAAGTGTTCTTAAAGAAGGTATGTATAAAGTGGCAGAACTGCTAGGAGACTTACACAGGAACTGTTTTTAAAAAGTGGCTGTATTGTATTATATGTGGATAGTAAAATTTCCACCTGCATTTGGGAAAACTACAGCCTATTAAAACCTGCTTTTGTACTTGGTCCACTTGTTGAATTGATAACTTAAAAGAAAATACTAATAGAAGATGCATTAACGTAAAGTCTGTCAGATTTTTTGGCATCTTGTCTCACTAATGTATTGTAATTGTTAAACAATAAGTAGGTAAAAAGATCTGCTTACCCTAGTTGAACCTTGAATGTGTTACAGCACTCTTACATAAAATTGTTTCAGAGATAGTGCTGTATCTTAATGGAGCTTCTCGCCAAACGTGCTTTAAAAGAGTTGAATAGAAAGTTATGGTAAGTACTTACTTTTTATCTGAACACGGAATATTTAAGCCTCACAAGAGGCTCTGTGATTAGTCGTCTTTAAACCCTAAGAAGTTTCTAAGTTAGAAACACCGCACAGGAACTTAGGTGGAACACTGGTTATCATAATATGCCTGACATTCTGTATTCTCCTCTTTCTAGGTCTTCTGTTTATTACCTCTGTTCCTGCTGTGGCTAAGTGTTAACAATCCAGGTTTTCAAAAATCATAGGCACAGTGCATTTTTTGGGGGAGGGGACACATTAAAACAGTTTTGTGGGTTTTTTTTTGTTTTTTTCTTCTTCTTGATGGAAATGAATACTGTTTTATAGCTGGAGAGGAATCTCAGGTCCACATTACCTTTGCAAACGTTTGTGGTGGAAGAGCAAAGTGTGTATATACTGTTTTAATAATACAGTTATTGTCAGCATGCTGTGTACCTAAGGTTGTTAGTGTATCTGTCTGCATCCCTCAGACTATTTACGTGGTGGTGGGAAGGATAGTATATATCTTGTATTATGGATAGTATTCAAAAAGAAATATGCAAGAGATACTGATCTCTGGAAAAAATGCCTTGAGGTGTGTATACATAGAACTTTCCCATCCGTCTTCCAAAAACTTGATGTACAACTAGTTGAACTATAGAAACCCATAAAACAGGTTTGATTGTTTCTTGTGTTTTACTTCATACCTATCTTGCAAAAGTATTCTCACTGTTGTCTGTTAAACATGTAGGGCATGTAAGTCACTCACCTGTCAGTTACTTTGAATGGTAATATGGGGGTGTGAATACGGCCATAGAAAGAGGTGTTCCCTTCAACACTGGAGCTCAGATTGAAAGGCTAGGTCCAAAAATAGCATCTTTATTTAAAAGGTCTCAGAACATTAACTTCATAGTAGTAGATTGAGTGCCTTTTTGAGACACTTAAGAGGACGTTTAGTAAAAATATTGTCCTTTAAGAAAAGCTAGCCTTAGCATCTGACTTGTGTTTGATTCAACTTGATGTCAAATACATTGATACTCTTATGTCTTTAACTGAAATCTTGTGAAAGGAATAATTTTTTTTAAAACTTTTTTTCCATAATTAATGGTGATTTTTATAACTAAGTGTCTTTCCCTGTTCCCCAGTAGGCAGATGCTCCTTTGTGATGGTCTGTAATGGATTTATTTCCCCACAGCAGTTCTAATTGGACAGAATGAGTGTTTCGTGATGTTCCCAAGTGTCATAAAACAACTTAAAAGTATAAGTGAATCTGATTAGATGGTTTAATAGCAACCAAATAAGCATATTTCTTGGCATTGCATAATTAGAAATCATAGAATCATAGTAACAATGTTGCTTCCATTGATATTGCTGTTTTCTTCAATTTTACTAGAATTAAGATTGGGAGTAACTTGTAAACTAGTTACAGAATAATTCATCATCACAGAAGAAAATATTGTAATATCTGGAAAGTAAATGTTGGTTGAACAGAATGAAATACGGTTAGAGGATCCTACAAACTTCAGCTCTCCTTTGTAGTTATATACCAGGGCGTGTGTAATTGTTTAGCTTAGTCTAATATATAGCATTGGCCCTAAAAGTGACACCCAAACATGATAGGCAGTTCTTCTTTTAAGCTTGTGCACATGTTCAGTTATGTTGCTTGTTAGTAGGAATAAATAGTGTAGGCTCAATTGGTATATTCCTTGAATGCTTGATTATAGTCCTTCAAACCCTTGTCATGTGTTAAAAAATTTCTTTTTTTCTTCTCTAGGTCACCTTTACAAAGAGGAAGTTTGGATTAATGAAGAAGGCATATGAGTTGAGTGTACTCTGTGACTGTGAAATAGCACTCATCATTTTTAACAGCTCTAACAAACTCTTTCAGTATGCCAGCACTGATATGGACAAAGTTCTACTTAAATACACAGAATACAATGAGCCCCATGAAAGCAGAACCAACTCAGATATCGTTGAGGTAACAATTTGAAAAGACACATCAGTTTTCTTATCTCCTTAATACTGCAGATATAGAGCAATGTAGAGTATTTTAAGATATTTTTACCAAATGTATTTAATAATTTGAAAACCTTGTCATAAAATGTAAACTGCTGCTTTTAGTCTGGTTTCTCTAAGGCAGTCTAAGTCGTCTTTACAGCCATGTTGTTTTCCCATCTGCCCTCCACCCCCTGCCAGTTTTGGGAAATGTGTTTGATTTCAGCCACGTTTGGCAATGGAAATAGAGGTGTTAAAGAGGGTTGTTTTTCGGGGGGGAGGGAAGTGTTCAAGGTTTTCATGGAAAAAATCAATTGGATGAAGAATAAGGTCCAAAGAATGCTCTCAGCCTAAAAGACAATTACAGTTGGCCCCTTTTATCTTCTGAGGAAGTAGCCACTTTACCAGTCAAATTTTGCACACAGTCAAATCGGCGACAGCCTGTGCTGCCCCTTGCTGAGCCAAAAAAACAACAGAAAAGGGAATCTGTGGAGCAAATAAGCTTATGTAAATTTGTTGTCCAGTCACTCTGTATGTCACTTAAAACATATCAGTTTCTGTAGTAATAGAATAGCATGAATATATTTACTCAAAGGTATTGTTTTCATCTAATTTTATTATGCTTGTGCTTTAAATAGAAACTCTTTCCAGTACATAATTTCTAAATTAGGTGCAGTAGAAATCAAGGATTTTCTTGGCAGTTGGAGCCTTTATGTACTGTAACTGCATTTCAGATAAGAGTCATGTCTCCAGTAGTCCTGTAAATAGACCAAAACAGGTGGCTGACTTAAGTGTTTCATTTAAATTCTGAAGTTGTCTTCTGAACAAATGTCTTGCTTTTTAGGAATAGTCATTAGCCTTGCATAGCTGAGAAGTCTATTGCTAAGGGGATCACAGAGTACAGGGAGGATACCAGCTAATCTTGTAAATAAGTTTTCAACAAAAATCAGATTGACAAAAACTGAGAAAGATTCTCTGCTAATTTGTCAACCACCCCAACTTCTGTCCTCAGTGTTGAGTACTAAGGAGAGGGATAATACAAGCTTTGAAGAGTTCGAGGAGTATTGCTCAGTCACTGTGTTAGTATAAATAAGGGATAGCCACTGCAGAGGAAGGGAAAACCTAATTCTTTCAGGACAACTTTTTGACTGTGACAGATGGGAATTTGAGATAGGGGTGCAAGGAAGTCAGTTAGCCAGGCTGCCTTTTGTTCTGCATCTGAGGCCTCTTTGTGTTATGACGTGTGGAAATAATGCATCTTCACATCAGAAGGACTAGCAACCTCTTCCAAAATAATTTCTGTGTGAAGCTGTGTGTAGCTTTTTGGGGGTTTTTTTGCTCATGGTTTGGTTTTTTTGTTTGGTTGTTTTTTTGTTGTGTTTTTTTTTTTTCTTCTTTTTAACCAGGGTCAAGTGTTTGATCCCTAGCATCTACATAAAAAAGTGCAGTCAGTAGCCAAGTGCATATATGGCTTCTGTTCTGGGGGAACATCTAAGGACTCATCTGCAGATTCTTTCTAATTTTCCTCTATAGGTTTACTGTATTATACTAGTGTGGGATTTGGAACTTTCATTTTTCAAACATAGTATAATTTACGAGTCCATCTCCCAGTCTCTTCAGATTAGCCTAGTGTGTTCTTTAGTCTGCTTGAAATGTTTTTTGGTTTTATTTTTTTCTTTCTTAGTAAAAAGTTATTTAGCCAGAGGAGAGTATATACCTTTTTGCAGGGAAAGTACGTTCTTTAAGTTTATGGCTGTGTTCTGGATGGGAAAGTTAAGTTGGAAGGATGAAATGCTTGTAAGTTCCGTATATGTAAAGTAGAGTCATGTCTTATCTCTGGATTCCAGGAAAAAAATTATATGTACAGTATTTCACAGCGATATTCCACAGTTTCTTTTTTTGCAACTGATTGCATTTCAGATTTGCTCTGCCTGCGTGGTAACTTTGTAGTCAATTAGCTATTGTTGTTTAGGCAATTAAGAGATATTGTTCATGGTTGGGTTTGGATGGTTTGCTTCCCACTAGTAATGTCTTTTATTTAGAAAAACATTCCTTTTCAGTGGAAAATTATGTACTTTTTTGCTTTACAACAGAGCTGAATTAGTTCAATGGAGAGTATAATGCGCTTTGGAGCAGATGCAAAGATAGTTACAGCATAGGTAGGGAAGAACATGGGAGAAGAGATGAGATGGGGGAAGAGCAAGACTGCTGTATTTAAGCAGTAGCGAGTTGCCAAAAGCTCACTGCTTCCTGCAGTTTCACCGTTGACAGATGCTTGTGACATGACAGAGGTGAAGTTACAGCACCAGCATTTTGGAAACGCTCTGAATGAACAGTGTAAAATGGCTTCTCTTTATTGTGTCTATGTAGAAATACTATTTTAACATATAAAAATTAAAAAAAAAATCCCCAAAATCTGAGAAATATATACTAAGCCAATTTAGAATAAGTAATTCCATTTTATGGAGTTATAGCTGATGTATGTATCTTAGTTAACATTTCAGTAATTCACTTGCCTCCTTGAATATGACAGATGGTATTTATTGTGACGTAGGCTCACCGTGAAACTAGTCTTGACCCACTGTGTTCCTGATATGCATGACAGGAGGGGTTTTTTGCTGTGCTAGAAGGAAAGCTAATTCTACACAACTCAGAAGCTGTATAAGGGAAGAAACAAATCTACTGTTACTTATTTTCAGTACTGGGTAGATGGTAATGTTGTAAATGATTAAGTGAAATTGATGAGACATCTTCCCTTTATAGTTGGCTCCAGTTCAATTTTGGCATAGGAATTGCTTTTATATGCCCAGAGCTTGGTATCTTCTGTTGCTGCTGGAACGTTTGTGTGAAAACATAGTAGGAGGGAGAGTACTGGCATCTTAAATGAATGCTAGAATTTTTTTTGATATGTGCCCTTATGTCTTTTACTGTATGTGTTATTGTAGATGTGAATGCTCTGTTACTGTCCTGTACCTTTTCTTTTCTAATTTTTTTGTCCCCTTTATGTGTTTTTGTTGGTCCCATTTTTCTTTTTAATTTCTGATAATATTTCCTTGTGTTCCTCCCTGTCCCCTTTTTTCATTCAATTTCTAAACAGTCTACCTATCAATAAATTGTTGGCTTCCTTACCTACTTCTTACCATGGAGTGTTGTTATCATAATTTAATTTTTCTTTCATAGCTACTTGGTAACTAGTAACTGATATGGGTGTAAGGAATATGGGTTTTCAGCCATCTTGGCAGAATCACAGGCTTTGGAATAGCTGGAATTGGAAATTACAAAATTTTGTTTTAATGTAAGCTTAGTTTCCTAACTGCCAGTAGTATACTTGGGGATGATCCCTTCCCTGCCATTTGGTACTTTGAAAATTAAGGGAGAAGATCTTGTAACAGATGACCTATATGCAGTTATAAAGGATAATTTGTGTGGCATTTTTGAGCTGGGCCTCAGCCTTTGTGATCTTTGCTGTTTGAATCTGTTTTACAGCATTGGAAAAAAGGTGAATGGGGAAAACGGGATTGTTTGAAACACTCAAAATCTTCAGAACAGACATAGGTCTGTGGAAAAAAAACTTCCTTGCTTATCAGGATCAGGTACGATTTGTCTAGTGGGTTTTTTAGATTAATTTCTGCATCCCTCTGAAATATGGAAGGTGAACACAGCCGATGTTATTGAGGACAATGAAACTTTGCTTATGGTTGCTCATCTCCTGACCTTTTAGTAAAAGGCATTTACTCAAGAGGTGGTGAGTGTACTGTTTCCTTTAAGTCTCATGAAAGGATAAAATGTATCTTCTGTTGAAATTCCAAAATAACCTTCATGTGATTTCTGCAATATAAATTATCATTCAAAAAAAATCTTTGCTGTTTCTTGCTTTTGGAGAATATAGTTCTTTTCACATCAGATGGGAGAGGTTCTGTTCTGTTGTACAATAAAGTTTCATTTGTCTTAATTTTTCCTAGTTATTTGAATGAAAGCTGGTGCTTTTGCACAGGTTAGACGGATCATATAGGGATATTGAAAAAAATGAAATTTACATTCGGTGTGTGCTTTGAATTCTTGAAATGTTAGGATCATGTATTTAGTTTTACAAAGCCATAATGGCTGGCATAGTTGAAGATTGTTACACTCAAGTACCGTCTGTGATTTGAAGGGCTTACCATAGGTGTTACAGCATGTGGTGCTTTAATGTTCATGGACTTTTTTTCTGTAGCACATTATTTTTGTCAAGTAATTATTTTTCCTGAAGAAAGTAGTAGAGTACTTCTGCAGGGTAAAATGGGAAGAATTTAAGGTTTTATCGGGATTCTGCATCCATATGGTCGACAGAATGTTTTAATGTATAAAAGACAATTTGAGACCTTGAGCGTTCATCCTTTTTTGATCCAAAGGAAGAGAAATGAACAGGCATTCATACTTAGTCTTCTTTAGTGTAGGGGGTATTAAGATTATTACAGATTCTCTACAAGGTAACGCTTCCATGTTGGATCCTTCTGTCCCTGAAGAAGGCCTCAGAAAGCAACAGTCATTCAGTTGTTCCCTCTCTACCAGCCTTGCTTTTTCTAGAAGTCAAGGGCTGAAAACAGGCTGTTCTTGCCAGTTTAGCTCAATCTTTTTATCCGTTTTCCACATTTTGACGTTCCTTGAGTGATACAGCAAAACAGGGTTTATTTAACCTACACTTGGCTGTGGGTGGGTTGTGCATGTTCCGTTGTATCACCTCATCAAACTGAGGTGATGTGATTTTTAGGAGCCTGTCTAAAATGTGACCTACTTCGCCGGTTGGCATCTGTGCCCATGAGAATTTCAGATAGGTGTCAGTTAATGAAACTCTTCTGTGCTGTGTAGTTTAATGCTGGTATCAGTATAGTATAATGTGCTGTATAAGGCTTAGGTTATACCCCAAATACTGACAGCTGTCCTTGAAATATGCAATAATTTGTAATAAAAATCATAACTAAAAAGTATAACAAAATCCATCCAAAACTATATAATTACTGTAAACATACTCATTCTTGTGAAAGACTGCTGTATTGGGATAATCACTCTTGTTTCTTGGTTTAAGTTGCAGCAGGTGATTTGGATGTTTGTATTAAATCTCTTAACATGGGAAATGTTGACCCTAATAGGAAGTAATGATTGTTATGACTTGGTGTAGTAGTGGTCATGTCATAGTCTTGACAGAGAAAGACAGAAAGCAGGTAAATGTGCCTGCTGCTACTTACCGTAGTGTAAGTAGACCTCTTTAATTTTACAGAAGCTGTAGTCAGGGCATCGTCTTCCATCAAAATACCAAACAGGCACGCTATTTCTCTGCCTTTCACAAAATTTTAATGAAGAGCTCTTATAGGAGCAATATGTGTTCTTTAGTTACAGACGTATCAGAGATGTGATTGTCAGATCATAGCTTTGATTAAGCATGTAGAGCTCATCTGCACATGTGGAGCCTGCAGCATAAAGAAGCAGATGCATCTCCACAGCCAGATGGAGCATATGCCAAGAGACAAGTGTAACAGTGTGGGGAGCATAAACAGAAAAGTTGGTGTTGAAACACTGTGTTTATAAACCAAAAGCTTTTTGGTTTTGTTTTTTTATCCAGTTTTCTCTGCCTCCCCAGCCTTGCTTCTTTTCCAGACTGTGGATTAACAACATGTATTTAAACTTTTATTGGTGTGTCATAGAGTATAGTAGTTTGTTAACCATGGGATGTTATGGTATTTTGGTAGCACTCAAGTTAGTTCATAGCTTCTTTTTTTAAATTTGGGTGAACTTCATATGAAATTGAAGATCTGGGAGTTGTATCCCAATATATGTGGATACACACATACAAAATTAGATGAGAAAGATAGTCAGTTACTTGAACCATTTTCCTTCCTTGGTGGATACCTGGCGTATCTGATATAGATACGCATTTGACAAGCAATTTGGGCTTCCATATTTTGCTATTCAAAGCTAAAAAGTAAGATGATGGAGCGGATCACATCCTTCAAACATATGTGTTTTGAAATGTTTAATAAGAGAAGTTACATGGTAAGATTTTAAACATATTGTTACAAAGGAAGAAAATGCTCTACCACCAGCTTCAGTTGAAAATGGAAACTGGTGCTTAATGTAGGTGACTAAAATCTCCTCCAAATTTACATGAAATATCAACACAGCTTTATAGAACTGAGATAGTGCTGAGAGGCGATACCATGAATGTGGATGGTTAGACTCACACTAGAGATTGTGGGAAGGTTGACAATGCTGATTAGTTAATGTTATTGCATTCCTGCATATTTGATAGATGGAGAATTGCCAGAAGTGGGCTAGAATTAAGGTGGGGAAGAAAGCAAAAAGCTTTGGGCTGGTAGAAAAATAAGTAAGAGGTGTATGAATAGTATTATCATGTTTTTTTGTTGTGTGGGCCACTTGCTTTGGTCTCCAAATAGTATGGACCATACTGTGGAAATAAGTGATATACATTTAAAAGAAGGAAGAAGCTTAAAAATGGTTTCAGTGACATAAGGAAATGACTTTATAACCTGCTCATGATGCTGAGAAAATGTAGGCATTATTGGACTTGACTTGCTAAATGATTATGTAAATGTAATTATACTGCATATAAAATTTCAGATAATTTGAGATGGCACACAAATGCCGTTGAGACATTTTAGGGAGGTGATTGAGGAAGATTTATGTATGGTTAAGGACTAAAATCTCACTCTTAGCTTACCTTAAAAAGAGAGAAAATGCATAAAAGCTGAAGTGATCTGGAATAGGATTAAACAAAAACTTAGATATATAAAAATATGTATGTATGTAGGTATAGTAGCTTGATTCTATTTTTTTTTTCTAGCAGAAGTGTTTACTGAAAAAAGTAGGGTAGACTTAATTTTTTTCTTTTTAACAGCTTTGACTTGCCTGCAAATAATCTAAAGCTACACTTCACTTACGTATAAACCAGCGATTAAATGTAGTGGCTTAGGGTGAAGAACACTAGATTTCTTCTGCCTTTTAAAATGGTGCTGGTTTTTTAAACTTACTGTGTATTGGTGTTCTGAATTTTGATGTATTCCAGCTTTAGTCACTAATTAAAGTGTGTGTGTATATATGAAGTTTGTCTGGAATGCATCTTTATATATAGTTTCTGAAGTCTCTTGTAATGATGGTTGTGCTTAGCTGTTTCATTACCACTAGTAATTTTATGTTGTTCAAGTTCAGATTGCTCTGTCCCACAGCAGTCCTATGACAGTTATATTAGTGAGATTTTCTTAAAGCTATGAAATGAAATTTGCTGTGATGTTCTCATTTTTTTTTTTTTTTAAATAAACTATCGTAAAAAACTAATCACTTAATTGATGAATGACAGCTTTACGTGGCTGTACATCAGTAGATCTCAAATCGAATCAGATAGCTCTTCAGGAAGCTGTGCTGCTGCGAGGACCAGAACCTTACATCTATGTCAAATACTAGCAGAGGACCTTTGTGTGGTACCTGTCTACGAAAAACTCTGCAGAAGCATCCCTGCTGATAGGTGATGTGAATGTATTTTAAGAACCAAGATAACTTTGTATTTCGTCTAGGAGACACGAAGAATTTGAGTTGGTAACAACAGCGTGTTTTTCTCTTTGAGAATTTCTTTTCCCCGTTTATGTTTATCTCTCTTTAAAGGGGAACGGATGATATCATAGGTCCAAATATAATTAGTAAAAATAAAATACCTACATCTTTCCTTTCCTCATGACAAGCTATCGGTGTTTTGACCTGCTCGTTTTAATGAAATGGTTAATTGTCCTGTGAGCTAGATGCTTGGCCAGCATCTAGCAAAATTCTGTTTGTGGACCAGAGATCATTTCTTCCCGTGTTCCTTTTCCACCACCTTTTTACACTTATCTGATGAGAAAATGTAATTAATACATTAAACTTTCTCCCTTCTTGTCCTTTCTGCCTCTATCAAATACTGTTAACTTTTTTCCCGAATTTGGTGTGATACCCAGAATAACAGTGAATGGATGTAGCTTAATAGTGAATTGTTAACGTCATAGCCTGGGAGATGTAAGTTCTAAACAGAGCTGGAGTAGCGCTAGTTGAGGCACTTGGGCAGCAATCTTTCTGAGCACAGGTAACCGTTTTCTTTGAAACAATTTGAAGCATGGCTTGATCCAGTTCCCATCACCACCTGCATGTTTAGCTACAAGCTACTCACAGTCAGTAAAGTTCCCAGAGATGTGCGGTAGTTCTTAGAACAGTTCTGAATGTGACAGACCTGACCATGGCGATGACCGTTCAGTGTCCTGTCCTGCTAGTCAGTGGTATAAGCCTGTCATTGTAATCCTAAAGTTTATACTATATCTAAATAGAAAGTAGTACTATTTAAAGGTTCTTTCCTCAGTTTCTATTGGTAATGTGAGTTGTAAATATTTCAGTTTGGATGATGTAAGAATTTTAAGTGTCTCATTGAACTCTGGACATACTAACCATTAAAGATAGAAATAGCTAACAATGCTGACAAATAGAATATTTTTGATTTTAATTACACAACATTAACGACTTTTAATTTGTGTAATTTTTGTGCTTTCCTTTGCAGTGTGCATTATCTAGATGTGATTGGAATAAATCAAAATACTCAACAGCCCAAAGCAGGGGCTGTACAGGCATAACTTACTAGGATGAGGTTTGAGGGAAGAAAACTTTCCCTTTTGCTTATTTTACTGTGGAAAACTTAGACAGCTGTTTTAGTCTGAGGCCTTAAGATATAGGAGTTGCTATTAGGTGGAATCTGTGTCGTTTTTTTAGGTTATGGCAATTGTAAGTATTTCTCATGTGTTTCCTATGAAAACTACCCTTGACTTTGGTTTATATTATAAATTAGCAGATAGTAGTGCCATATTTACTGCATCCATCCTCGCAAATGTTTATTAAAATATAAACTTTAGAATGTGGTGCTAAAATATGTCAGATGTTGTAGACATTTGTAAAATAAAGATGCAATTTAAGTGGAGTAATTAAAACTGTTTTGAGAGATTCTTTAAGGATCCATCTTGCATTTGTGATTCTTTGGCCCCTCGTACTTGCCACCCTCCTTTAGAAGCACAGGGTGATTGAGGCTCCATGTTTATATAGTTGTTTTTAGTACAGACTTGGATAACATGTTCCAAAGAATCAAAACTGAATGAAAGCAGGTATTTTTTTTACTATTGCATATAACTTCTATTCTTGGTGAAAAACACATGCCTCTCATTTTCTTTGGAGACTGTTTTTGATATTTGTTTAAATAGGTGCTGCCTGTCAGCTACATAAAAACAGAGGTATGTTCAGAAGTCCCTTCTAAGGAACAGTGTCCTGTGAACCTATTGTTTAAGTCCATTTGGTTCTGGGTCAGCTGATCACTAACAGCTTCATAGTCACTAGGTCATTAGTACAATAAAACAGGTGATATTTCGTAGATAAATGTAATCAACTGATGAAGGACTTCTGCTGCAGAGAGCTTTTGCAGTTGAGAATGCCTCTTTACCAGAGATGAGAGTAATAAAGCACCAAGTATTCTGTTCTAAAATGGATTCTCCTCTTTTACTAACTCCTGTATTTATTTCCCAGCTGTGCAAGTGGTGTTTTTCCAACTCATTCTGCAGTGTGTTTGGAGAATATTTTTGTTTTTGAAGTTTATAGGGCGAGACACACGAAGTCCATTTCTTACACCCACTGGTCTGGAAGCATGTATCAAAGATTCGGTTCTGGATTTTGCTGTTCTGGAGACATTGTGTTAAGTAGGATTGAAAACTGACTCTCAAGAAAATCTGTAACAGCTCACTGCTTGTTAATGTTGGAGTTCCTGCAGCCAGTCACACAAAGGCATAATTATTTACTTGTATTAAGTTCCTGAAGCTGTGCTTGTCTCGTATTCTGCAGCCCTTGTGTTGCTGCAGAATTTGGTGCTTTTGAAATTCTGTATTGACAGTTAGAAGAGTATATTTTTTCCTTTGCAATTGCAAAGCGAGGACCGTGGCATCTGTTAATCAAGAGTGAGTGACTTTGCACAAGCTGTGCATGGAAAGAATAGACCCAAGATCAGTGCATCTCCTGTAGCTACAGTAAGATAAATAACTGTTCTTTCTGATGCTGCTCTTGATTTCAGCGGAGAGTTAATGTAACCCCAGCTTTTGACTTTAAAGCTCATCTGTTTGATAGTGTCTTCAGCTGTCAACCTTGCCAATCCGCCAGTGATTAACCACCTTGCAGAAGGGACAGCAGGAGTGCTAGGTTCTTGATCATGGCTGTTTATCAACCATAACATAACCAAAATAGCATAAACTGTCAAAAATGAGGGAGAGGGTCAGCTATAGGATGCTTCACTCCTAGTTGCCTTTTGGACCTCAGCATGTTTACCTGCTGTGTTTCTGTTGAAGTCTCTAATACTTTGCTTTTGACTAATCTTAATGTTTGGGCCTTAAACTGATGGTGCTTCTGCAGAAGAGGGCTGGGGGGAGTGGCTAGTTCTTTGTACTGTCATAAAACCTCCCAGTCATGTAACTCACATGTAGGTGTGATGAGATAATTCTGATTATATGATGGAGATTGTGGCTTGTTCGTTGCCAATGTTTTACTGCATATATTGTGGCATATCTAGGCTCAGACACTCAGCACTCATCTGGACAGAGGGCTTCATGTTGATCCTTTCACCAGGTACCTACGTACCTGGTAACTGTTTTATCACCTGAATAAAGGAAGTATTTATGGTGGTAGTTCTTGTGGTATGGAGCTATGAAT
This sequence comes from Charadrius vociferus, assembly GCF_000708025.1. Lineage (NCBI taxonomy): Eukaryota > Metazoa > Chordata > Aves > Charadriiformes > Charadriidae > Charadrius > Charadrius vociferus. Next base: position 2,567,398 of record NW_009646608.1, on the reverse strand, counting down.
CTCCTAACAGCCCGTATTGTATTATATATCATTCTTCTTCATAATGCTTATAAATCAATACACATACGGTGTTAATGTCTTTTTGTGACTTACCAGTGGTGGTTATTGCATCTCATTAATGTCATATCAGTTATGGAATATTTCATGTGGGAGCTTACATGTCTGTAACTTACAGTATAGACTATGGAATGTTAGTTAAGCTAGTTAAATTGGCAATAGTGTTAATTTTAACATTTCTATGATGTTTTACTGGAGTTATCTATCAGTTACTTTCAATAGGAAGCGAATAATATATTTTTAGTTAAAAACTCCCATATTCATTGGGAATATTGTGAAGATTTTTTAGATCAAAGCTCTTACGTGTTGTCTCACTGAAAGCTCTTCGAACTAACAAACTGATAACATTTAAAGCCCTGCTTTTTTTTCGCATTAACTTACAATTTAATACTTGCTGAGTATAGTGACTTTTTAAAAAGAAAAAAAATCAAGCATGCCAGAGCCAGTCTTTATCTGACATGACAGAGTAAAGTTTACTCATATTTTGCTGTCCCTGATTCCCATACAGTCTTTTCTCTCTACCTCTTGAGGTCCCACCTTTTGATTTCCCCCAACTTTTGATTTCCCACCCCCTTTTCAGGTTAGGTAAGGACAGTCTTCAAAGAGGTGCTTTGGCTTTTGAATAATTGACTCTAAGTGAAGGTTATGCAAAGAAAAACATATTAAGTATATTCTTTGACACATACCTGAGAAATTCAGTGTTCAAAACATGAGTTGTGAAATAATTACTATGTCTTTGTGTCTCGACCTTCTACATTCTAATGATTTTAATTTAGTAAAAATAGAGATGTATCTGCTTGTACCCCACTTCTGTATTTCTGGAGAGGTTCGCTGCTTCCTGTTGTACATACTTATTTCAGTTGGCATTTTCAAGTACCTGCTTTCAGTTGTCATATTCAACTTGCTTTTCTTGGGTTGTTTTTTTTTTTGGTAAATATTCTGCAGTAATGTTATGAACTGGGGAAATGCTTGTGTGCCTATGCATACACACCCCACACCTGTTTAGTGCACATACATGTGCCCACATATACTTGTAGCAATTTGTCTGTACAGTTGGACTCCTTTTTAGGTGAAACAAAATGGCATTTCCATACCAATATTAAAGGTAATTGAAGCTTGTTCTCACAGACATTACTGTAGCCAGTTCCCATAATCTTATATGTGAATGATATTTTAATAAATATTTGTATAAATCCTTAGAATCCACCAAATGTTTTCTTTGGGAATAGTTGCTATTTGTGTTGTAATTGCTGTTTTGATAATAGTAAGTTATCTTGAGTACCAAGACCTTGAAAGTTTCTGTTATCCTTTCCAATTTTCAAGCTGTAAGGAGAAATTCAGGACAAGAAATGTTTGAAATAGCAGTTTGATGTTACAGAATAGGCAGGTAGACCAAAAGAAACCCATTCTTTTTATATCATTGAACTGTAATCAGAGTTTAGAAAACTTTTCTTGGCACACAATGAGTAGGAGATAATATTTTTACTAAAGAACTTCTAAAAGATTATGAAGGATATTATGCAGATGGGTTGCTACACTTGGAAACTTTTCATGTTCCATATGGCTTATCTGCAATATACTGTTGCTGAAAGGAGGCATTCAGTCAGCTACTGCTGTTGCTGATTTATATTTTAACCATTGCAAGTATGTGAAGAGGATATATATGGGAGGATGTGTATGCACATATATATGTTGTCACTGGAGTAAGGATTGAAAAAAGCATTTATGTACCATAAAATATCTCTTAGAGCATTCTAACATAGAACTGTTTTTCTTGGTTTTACCATTAATTTTGTTGTTTGCAGACTACATTCCCTGAAAGGACTATGAAATATATTTAATTTATATGGTAAGGAATAGTTTCTGCTTCCTGAAGATGAACATAGATCTACTTTGTCTTCTATTTTTAATAAAAAGATTGAATAAGATTGACTTAGACTGGCAATGCAATACTCTTCCATGGAAAAATCTAGTTGATGGTACTTTCTGTAGAACAGGTAAAATGGAAACCTGCTCAGCAGTGTAAAATTTAATAATCTAATAAGTTGTATAGACAGTGACACAAAGACAAATGCATCAAATATTGGATGTTGAGAGCTTGGCTTAGCTTTCACTGTGGAAACACTATGATCAGTGCTAATGGATTACTAATCATTTTAAGTTTCAAGAAGTTCATTTAGGAAGGAACAATCCAGCTTGTTTGTAGGTCAGCAACTGCATTATGAAGTCCACAGTTTACAGATAGTGTTTCTCTAAAATCACCAGTACAAACAAGGAGCTTCCTTTCCTGTACCTTCTAGTTCAGTGCGTTGTGTAATATTCTAGGAGTGAACAGTGGATTTTGTAGCCCATAAAATTGTTGTTATTTAATAATTGCTTGTGGTTTATCTATTTAAAATAGCATTTCACAGCAAAGATGGTTCAAGCTAGAATTTAAGCTTCATACCATGCCGTGTCTTAAAACCTTTTGTATGTGTTATTTTATATAAATGAGAGTTTGAATCCTGAGTGCCATCTTTATCATATCTTGGAGGAATTTGACAGCTAGCTTTCATGTTTGGCAAGCCAGGGATACATGTTAAAATTTGCCAGATACTGGAAGTGCTCCAACATTTGAAACAAGACTGTGTCTTTTCTTAGAGTGGTATATAACAGGGACACTGATAAAACTTCAAATCATGAACATTTTGTGTCTCTAAATGATGAATACCTTTGCCTACAACTGAAGATAGCAGGGCATTGCCTAAAGGGCTCTTCCTTGTATCGTTAGGCGGGCTTTTATTTTTGGTTTTTAAAACCCTGGAAGAAGTAATTAATACTAAACCTCCTTTTTTTTCCTGATGTACCATACCATTTGGCCAAGAAGTGTAATCATTGTAGCAAACTGTTAAAGTACTGTACTCACAATTTTTGATGTCAAGATATTTTTGCATAGTATCAATTATTTACTTTTGAAATTTCTTTACTGTTATAGTACCACTACTAATTGAGCACAAGTATGGAAAATATTATTCAAGTAAGTTAAAAGTAGAGTATGTCAGTTTTTCAAATTTTACTTGGTATATGTTATTTTGGTTGGGGAGCCCATCGGAAAGAGTAGTGAGGCCTTGTTCTTTTGGAAGTTAAACTCTCCAAGTTGCTTAGCTCATGGAAATGTCTGTTGTAATCTAATTTGTCCTCTTCTGCATTTCACTGAAGTTTTGAAAGCTGGGCACCACTCTGCTTTACTGTGCTGTTTTGGGATGTATGTATTTGTGGCTGTAATGAGAATGTAAAATTCTAACTGATAGCATAGCAAAATGTATTTGAAAATGTATCAGGGGTACTGAAAGGAATAGTGTTAGCGCTAAACTTAAGGAGCCTCCTCACTCAAAGGGAAGGAAAACAGCTTCATAATGAAATTTGCAGATGCCTCAGTGGTTGAAGTTGAGAATATTAATAGAGCCTGAGGAAAATCTTCAAAATTTGTAAACATTACATAAAATAATCCTGTAGATCTAACTATGAAAAAATAAACTAAAGCCTGCAGAAAAAATGTTGATGAACTTCAAACACAAAACACCGTAACTGAGTTGAATTAAATAGTTTTTCTCTGGCAGTTCACCTCTGATGTATACATTGCATTTAGGATTCATTCCTGCTTGTATTTTACACAGTGGTAAAATTCCTATACCAAACACTGCAGGGTCAAGCTCTGAATTTGCAGAACCACATTGTTACTTCAGAGAAAAGAAACAGAAATTATGATACTTCTGAAGTCAAACTGACCTGCAGGAAGTTGAAAAAACTATAAATAGCTTTCAGTGATTAAGAATGCTTCTTGGATACTTGAATATGTTTTATACATAATAGGGGAGAAATTATTATTCGTACACCGTAGTATTGTTCAGGGTGAAGAAAGTGAAATCTTTGTGTTATAAAAGAAGAAAAATCCAGCCTGGTTTTAGGCTCAACTTCTTGGCCATAGTATGTAACAGGAAGCAAATAATAAAGCAGTTGCCGTGCTTTCACCATGACTTTTTCCTATATGTGAAGTCGGTAATGATACGTGCAGTCCCTGCCAGCTGAAGTCTCTCTCTGCTGTGGGAAAGGAGCTGGACTGCATTAAAGGAATATGCTGGTGTTTTTCTCTCACTGAGGTTTCACATAATACGAATGAAAAGTGGGTGGGAGTCTGGTGCTGTGACTGCTGGATTTGTCCTTCGTTTTGTGAATATCTCAGAAAGAAGGTGTGGCTTTTCAAGTAGGCTGTGATTGTCGGTGGTGGCGGAGGCAATGGTTTGCTGCTGCCAAAACGGACAGGCCATTCCTTCTGCCTACTTTGTATCTGTGGTGCTCAGCACATACACTGGAAAACCACCTTATTCCTGCTACAGTTGAAAACAAATCCAGCAAAAATAAGTTTAAATAAAGAATAGCCAAGGAGTATTTTCTATAATTTTAGTGAAGAAAAAGTGACTTAGTGCAGGCTTGAGCAAACATCAGAGTTGGCGTTAGGGTGGTCACGAGGATCCTGCACTTTCTGTGGCAGTAAGTTGTTACTGTCAGTCAGCTTGTCAAACGGCACCCACAGAGACTTCAGCAGTTCCCGTAAAGCATGGGGAAATAACCTTAAAGTGCGGATCTCTGCAGAGATGGAACGTGAGACGGATCCTGTAGGCTATGGTGCGGCTGAACAGCTCTCAGCTATCCTTGGATCTTAGTTTTAGGAATGATTTTTCTTTGTTCCTGAAGATTGATAGGAAAGGCAGTATTGCAGCCTGGGCTAACGGTACCAGCTTTTGCGTTTTATTGGTGTGAAGTTGCAACTTCACAATCTTTTGCCTCAGTGATCTTATTGTTATTCCCATCACAGAGGGATGCTTAGTCTCGTCCTTCCTGCGGAGAGCTATGTGAGCGCTGGGTGGCTGCGTTTGTGGTTGAGGAGCCTTTGGAATTTGGGGCAAGTGGCAGCAATGTCCTCTCCCTCTCCACTATTGCATGGCAGCTCTCTAGAGCATCAAAAAACTGTTTAATTTAATGAATTATCCTTTTGATAACCATGGTGTACATACGTACCGGAGCAGCAGTAATATTTGGTGGTACTAGTGTAGCCTTTCCATTACTTCAGGCCTGAAGAATACTTAACAGTTTTTTAAATTACAGTTTCTTAAAAAGTATTTACTCCAGCTTTGTGCTGCTTCACAGCTTTTCTGTGCTCTGACTGCAACAGCAGAAACAGAACTATCCACTGGTTTTAGATGAAAGGTTTGCCTTTTCCCGAGGAAATCGCTTTTCATTTCAGTCTTAGTCAAATTTTGGAAATGTTTTTCCTTATGATTTGGGATGAAACACAAAAATCCTGTTTGGCCAGCTCTGACAGTGAGTGTAAAAATAGAGCTGTTAACATGATACGTAGTAGCATTGATAACAACAACCATTTCCTTTTTGTGTAACATTACAAAAAACCCAACACTGAAAATGTTTTGAATGAACTGACACTTTTTTTGCACTGCATAACACTTTTTGTGTATGAGGTCATCGTACTTCGTGCTTTAAGGCAGAAAAATATTATTTTTTGAGGTGACAATGAACATAATCAAGTTCTCTACGGTTTTGCCAGAGCTGGTAAAGATCCCAGATCACTAATATCAGAAGTCTTGGCTTTTTAACTATGCTCACTGAATTGGAGGACAAAACATGCTGATTGTGCTCTTTTAACCATTAGCAACACGTCCTTTTGGAGTCAGATGTCAAAACTGGGATCTTTTATGGGGAGGAGCACAGTTGGGGGTTGTCACTTAACTTCGCCTCTGATAGCAGTAATCTGTGTTTATTAGTTCAGAGTTTCTGGTTTCCAGAACTGCTGATGACCAGTATATTGAGCCAGTTTAAGTTTTTGTGAGAGAAGCTGTGTGCAACTGGGCTGGAACAAGTCTTGGAGGAGGTGGTGACTTGATTGCACACTGTGGAGACTCAGCAGGTTTAAAGCTCCTGCATTTCATGTTTCTCTGTTGGATTTTGTGGAAGGAAACTTATGCTAAAATAATTACACTGTGATGTTTGAAAATCGTCTTTGCTTCCTCATCGATCATACAATAAATAACTATTGTATTTTTGTACTCTTTGGTATCTGTGTTACTGCTTTCAGGAAAACTTATATTGAATCGGAGAGAGAAGCTAATTATTTTTTTTGTTGTTTTTATTTTTCAAGAAGCCCTTCTTCTGTTCCTTAGATGCTTCTTGCCAAGGCAAGATTCTTTTCTTAAATTAGCAAAACGCAGTGTAATTAAAAGTTATTTTGCATATGTGTGGGGAAGTTCAGGAAAATATTGGGGCTCTTGTACCATGTGCTTGAATGTAATATTTAAACTTCTCATAGCTAGTCCAGCCGTCCTCATACAATGTTTTCTAAGCTCTGCCATTAAAAAAAAAAAAACCCAACCTAACAAACCCCCAAACAAATTGTTACACTGTTTGCATATTTCAGTTTTACACAGTGGAAGAAAAGCAGTTTAAAACTTCTGGGTCTTTCTGCAATATCAAGATGACCACAGCTGTCTGGAACGCTTGTATTGCGACGTTGTATGTTGCACAACTATATGGTTGTATTTGCTTGATTCTTTAAAAATAAAAAAGACTTCATAACTGCCCTGGTTCATCATAAATACTTTGCATTATTTTCTGAAGAAAATCAGGACTTTTCTCATCAGTTAGTTAATCCTGTCTAATATCAAAGCTGCACAATCTCAGTTACTGAAGGCACAATACAGTGCGTTGGCAAACACATTGGAACAATTTCCAGTAATGTTGCCTATGTCTTAGAGGAAGTGGAAAGTAATACAGATTAACTCAAAGGGCTACACATTCCCTTAGGTGATCTGGAAAATAAGATTTAACAGCAGAAGGTAATTGCAGTGAGCATCCAATAGCAAAACTTGAAATTTAATGTTCTTTTTCCCTCTTGTTGTAGGAAGAAAACTTATGTTCTATATTTGTTAACCTCAACTGCAAACCCTCTGATTTTTCTTCTAAACAAACTTGTGTATCACAGCACAGAAACAAAACTTTCTTCTTGTTACACAAATGTTACTTGGTCTCAGTAATTGGTGTTCCCCCCCTTACCTTCAGAGTTAATAAAATTTCGGTCTCCATGATAATGTCCTGGAAATAGCTCATGGAGGGCGAGTTATTTACCTTAATCAGAGAAGTAACAAATTTTAGCTGTAGAGAACCTTAAGGGTGGAGTCAGCACTTGTTTATGGAGTTCGGCTTTCCTGTGCCCCCCAGAGCTGTTCCCAGCAGTCGTGGCCTGCTGTGTTTTCCCTTGAGTGAGGGCCTGTTATCATGTCTCGCTCTGTAGCCTGTGAGAAAGCTGAGGCTGGGCTGTCTCGCGTAGGCTTCGCCTGGCTGTGTGAACAGATTACAGCATTCCACTTGTTCGTTCGAGCCACAGAGCAGAGATGTTTTACTATTATGTTACTGGGCAATGATAAAGTTGGCAGTCTTTTTATGGTTAGGTCCTCGAAGTGGCAGTTTGTGTTTTAGTGATAAGGAGACAGAGCTTTGGATATCAGACCCAGACTTATTATCTGTAACAGTGAACCGTGGCTTAAATCCTTCCACAATGACAGGAACCCCATCTGGAGTGAAGGTTTCCAGAATCTTAAACGGGAGATACTGAGGCATTTTCCTTCCTCATGAGTCAAAGCAGAGTTAACCCCATTGTTATCAAAAATAAAAATAACCGGTGGCCCAGAGGAAGGATGCACTTTTATATTTAACTAAATCTCTTCCTTTATATTAGAACTTTGACTATAATTTTCAGACAGATCCGGGAGGATGAATTGGCAGCATTACGCTTGAAAGCTTTGACTTGATTGTTTTAGAATTTTGAAAGGAGCACTAATGAAACTCCCATGCTTTAATACTTAAAATTGTTCTAATTTTTTCTCAAAGGAGGTCAACTAGACAATATGTGTGTTTCTTGAAAGATCTTTATTTACAGTATCTAAATACAGCTTCTAATTGTGTCTTGGGCACTGACGCTGAGCACTGTGTAAAGACATATTTGGATTCTATTTACGGATTTCTCTGGGTTGCAGGGGTTAAGCGTAATCCAGATTATACAGTGTTAACATTTTTCCTACTGATATCAAAGTGTAGAAGACTGGCAGGCTGACTTGTTAGGAAGGGTTGGGAGAGGGATAACAGGCTCCGACCTTGAGAGGCCGAACAGCCAGCCCTTGTATGGCCAAGTCCCTATACGTGTCCAGCTGATTGGTTAGAGGAGCAGGATCAGTGCTGTGACAGGTGCTGGAGGAACCTACACCTGTTTTCGCCATATACCGATTTAGTGATTACATTTTTGTGGGAGTTCCAGATACTGTGTGGGATACGCGGAGCGAGCCAAGAAACTTGAGAAGGAATTATAGCTTATGGTGACCTGTGATCCTAAAGAATTTCAGACGGCGTAATTGAGTTTTCAAGTACTGCTTTAAAACCGAAGTAGAAATAGGCAGTATTTTGCATATATATGAATAATGAGAAAGTCTTTTCTGCTTTTTATTGTACTAAAAATTAGTAGATAGCACTTTAAGAAAAAATGCTGTTGAATACTATAGTCTAAACCAAAACATAGTTTGGGTGGTTTTTTTAATCAGGAATTCAGCGTTTTATGGAAACATAGCTTCTATAGGAAAACAAATGCAATTTCTTTATGGTGCTGAGAATGTCAGCTTGCAGATTTCAAATCTTCAGGGTTTTCACTGTAAAATTCATAGAATATAGATAATTCCTCATGAAAAGAAAACATACCCTGCCCTCATGCCTATATAGTCCTTCTGCTGCCTTATGTACTGCTAATGTGTACCTGTTTAAAAATTTATATTCTTTTCCTTTTGAAACTTCTTTAAAACATTAAAAAATTTTCCATAGGCAATATTTTAAATCTTGTTTTGTTATAAATGAGAACTGGCAAAGAAAGATTTCTGATTGTGTAATAGGGTGAAAAAGAAAAACAACAAAGAATACAAATATCTTTCAAAATTTGGTCACGAGACCTGTAGTTTCACATCCTTTCTTTCAGTATCTTACTTGTAACGCCTACATTGCAGACAAGTTTGGGTTTTTTTTTCCAGGGTATGTTGATGTCAGTTCTCCATCAGAAAACAGGAAGTAGCCCAATAAAGCAGTTGCATCAAGTTAGTGTAAAGGATTCTGAAAAAACTTTTATATTTAGCAAACTAAGTCATTTTAGAGAGGGATTATGTAATTTCTTTTTATACTTCTTTGCAGTTCTTGTTATCATGTAGGATGACAGAAGCGCAGGAAAATCCTGCCTGTATAAACTACCGAGACCAAGTGTTACATATATTAATGTACTGCACTTTTTGAATTAGATGGAAAATTGTAGCCACTGTGTTTCTCAGAGTTTAACTGTATGCTCTTTAAAATGTGAATATTAAAATTGGGATGCTAAAATCAATTTATTAAAGATCCAGTAAACTGGCTTTTAATTAGTAGTGATGACGTTACCTCCTTTGCCATAGGATTGAGTGTTCCTTGTATGTCAGGTAACTCTATCAGCCAGTATCCAAAAATGGTTTTGCATGGAACAATGGAGAGCTGAAGTGGGTGTAGGTTAAAGTTACCCATGAGATGGCACCTGGGAGAGTCTGTGCCTCTGAATGAAACTTTTCTCTCTGTGTACTATGCCACTATTTTGAAAGGTTAAGCCTGTCTGGTGAACAGTGAGTTTTGTATGTGAATTTCATGTCGTTTCAGTGGCTCTGAATGATTCAGTAGTATACAAAACTTCTTGGCAAGTTAGTATGATTTGTATGTGAATTTTCCAATTGTATTTCAGACCTTAAGAAAGAAAGGCCTTAATGGTTGTGAGAGCCCTGATGCTGACGATTACTTTGAGCACAGTCCACTATCGGAGGACAGATTCAGCAAACTAAATGAAGATAGTGATTTTATTTTCAAGCGAGGCCCTGTAAGTACTTTTATTTTATCTCTACTTTTTATTTGTTGATCCTTTTTATTAACTTCATTATTTAGGCTCTGAACAAGAAGGAACACAGAGGGTGCGACAGCCCGGACCCTGACACTTCATATGTGCTCACGCCACATACAGAAGAAAAATATAAAAAAATTAATGAAGAGTTTGATAATATGATGCGGAATCATAAAATCGCAGTGAGTACTAAAGTATGGTTTGTGCTTCTATTACGTGCATGAGAATTTTCACAGTGTTTGCTTACCACTGAAAACCACTGCAAAGACGAGAGGTTGTAATGGTTTGAAAAGGGAATATATATTTTTGAGGAAAAATGAGATGCTGATGCTTGATCTTGTTAAAATACATTTTGTCTTAATAAGATTTATCTCTAGCTTCTCTCTTGCACTTTCAGTTTTTCATGTCTTGTGAACGTGAAGTAATGTTTCTGAATTTCAGGAGCCTAGCAGCATTGCCTAATCCTACCTAAAATATTTTTATAAAGATAGATTTTGGCGTGGGATGTAGGATAGTTTATTTACATCTTGTAGCTCTTTATCTGTCTGCTAATCAAGATTTTACAATATGTTACAAGCGGGCAAATAGAATTGAATTAATTTTGTCATCAAATCAGTGGAATTTTATTTTGTTGAAGACTAGATAAAGACTGGTGCACAGTGGGAGCCTCAAAAGACTGGCTTCTTACTCCTATTGAAACTCCTACAGATACTTCCTTGGACACTGAAAAGATACTTGAAAATTTTGTCCTGAGTGCCTAACCCATTTGCAGCCATAAGCCACTCAATTGCTTAGAAAGATATGGTCTCCTATCCCATAGTGTGATCAGAGGATCATTTTTCATTTTGGTGTAACCTAATTAAGAAATGAAATTATCATTATCTGAACCCCACATATTTACTGGGCAGATTGCTCAGTTTCATACATCATCTTCAATTTTGGGATCTAAAGCTTTAGTGGAGGAAGGACTCTTGGAAGAGAATTATTAGGCTCAAGAAGTTTGGGGATAACAGTAGGGTAAATTTTGCCTGGTTTTCATGACATCTAATTTCTATCTACAAAACCAATTGGTGTTGAGCATTACTGGGGAAGTATTTTCTAAGAAAACTAACGCAGAGCTCTGCCACAGCCTTTGAATTTTTTAACATTGCAAATCTTGTAGCAATTAACCTAGCCAGTCCATTTACTTTAATCGGCACAGACCCTGGGGTAATTGAGTAGTGTGTCCCCAAATGACTTGCTGATTATAGGAATTATTTCATTGTTCAGAGCAGTAAGACCATCTTTGGGGAGGTAACAGCAAACTGACAGTCATGACACCCAGCATCACTTCTTTTAGCAAGTTCTTTATACTTGAATGAAGCCAATGTCTTTTGTGCCTGCTTTGTTTTGAAGCTTTTGATATCCAACATTTCTGTGTTGAGACATCTTAAGGCCTCATTTCTTAGTGTGATACAGCTAAATTGCTCTCCCTTGATTTTCTGTGGTCTTCATAAACAGCCTAAATTGTGTGAACATCAGTGTAAATAAAAAAGGCAACATTATTTTTTAGCTCTATAGTTCTGTATTTATAGCTTAAACTGGACCTGTTATGGTTCTATTTCCAGTACGTATGGTTCTGTGTAAGAACATAGTTTCTTTTGTTCTAGTGCAGTCGTTACTGTCAAAGGATAGGAATGAGGCAAAGTGTGAAGAATTCAGTCATAACCAAATGAGTACCATAGATGGGCAGAGGCAGCCTTTATTTGTAAGGTGTGGGGGGAAGCTGTCATTTATTAGCTCTGTATTGAGAAACCTACAGCAAAAGTGTTCGAACTGTTAGCTTCTAGCATTGTTTTAAGCATACTTCAGGTATTTCAAGTTTAGTTTGAGTTACTTCACAGCATGCTGCTTAAAAACAATCTTCTTTTTGTAAATACGAAATGATTTCTTGAAGTAGTTTCCTGCGAAAACAAATACCAGTAGAGCTTGTCATTAGTTAGATACTGTGGATGATTTGCTAGCATTATGTCACTATGCTTCATTACTTTTTCCTTCCGTCTGTGCCAAAAATTTCTTGTAGCAAATGTATTATGCTTTTTTCATTAGCATAGTTACTGTTGTACTTCTAATATTATCAAAATTGTTGTGCAGAAGTATCAATCTAAGTAAATTTTAAGCTGCACATGACAAAAGTGCATTTTTTTAAGTATACTTGGTAGGTCATGAATGTTTGTCATCTGCATTTGACCTCTGAATCAAAACTATTATCTCTCTAGTCTGTCAATAAATACTACTGAATTTTTACCCTTAAATTGTACCTGTCGTAGTTTGTTTCCAGTAATTATGAGAGTTGTGAAAGAAAATAATCTCTTGTTTCAGAAACTCATCACTGTCAAAGGATAGGAATGAGACAAAGGCCAAAGAAGTTAGTCATAAGCAAATGAGTACCATAGATGGGCAGGCATCTAAGCTTTTGATTCAAATAGTTGTTGAATAACAAACATATATACTTCAGAAAAATAGTTGCCTTTTAAACAATGCTGTAAAAACTAGCATTTCAAAAAATGAGATTTGCAAAAAAGAAAGATGGAGCGGTTATTCAAAGCGGGGTTTTGTGGAACACAGCTCAGAATAATGGCAATTGAAATGTTTAAATTCACATTACTGAACTTAGTAAATTTCTGAGGATCTGTTTACTTTTTTAGTCTGTTGAAGAGAAGAAGTTTTAGAAATGTGTAGCAATATTTTGGCAAGGTTATGAATAGAAAATGTTATTACTAACTTTTTCTTTTTTGTGTAATAACTATTTATTTTGTAATGCGCATGTTTATGCTTACAGTTTGAAGGTGCAACAGTTCATTGTTTTGTAGACATGTTAAGCTTGTCATTGCTTTGTAATAACCTAAATTAACTGGTATATTTATTGTATTTCTGAGCTTGCGAATTCATATGAATATCTTCAATTTTCTGTATTTGAACTTCCAGTATTTTAGAAGTTTGAGTAATTTTTTTGAAACTGTAATTCATATGATGTATAAGTGTTTAACACCATACTCTACAACAAATGGATGTTTTAAAATTGTATGCTTACTAGAGTTTAAAAACTAACATCATTAATTTTTTTTTTTACCTGGGTAATTTTTGGCAAACTTTAATGTGTATCTTCATAATGTGCTATTTCTGCAAACGTAGTTAAGGCTAATGTTGTTGTCTTGTGTGTGTTCCTTGTCTTTCCCCCAGCCTGGCTTGCCTGCTCAGAACTTCTCGATGTCGGTTACAGTTCCGGTGTCCAATCCCAACACTTTAACCTACAGTAACCCAGGGAGTTCCCTTGTATCCCCATCACTAGCAGCCAGTTCATCGTTAACGGACACAACCATGCTCTCCCCACCTCAGACCACCCTGCATCGGAACGTATCACCTGGGGCCCCTCAGAGACCACCAAGTACTGGCAATGCAGGTAAGATTTCAGTGCTGTTTTGTTCTCCTTTTTTACCCTCTCTTTTTTTTTTTTTTAATAAAAAGCCCTCACAAACAAACGGAAAACCCCAAGTAACAAATTCTTAATGGTATTGGTGCATTTGTTATTTTTTTTAAATGGTTTTAGTTTTGAAGTACAAAATGATATGATACTGTAATGAGAGCAAGTTAGCTTAATGTTGTGGCTTATTTTTATTAGGTGGAATGCTGGGGACAACTGACCTCACAGTGCCAAATGGAGCTGGTACCAGTCCAGTTGGTAAGTGTGGTGTTAAGTGTTTGTTAAAAAATAGTATTGTCGTTTTAGTTTCACAGTTATTCTAAAGCAATTTTCTATTTTGACTCTTTTGAAAAAGCAGGTGTGGAAGAACAAAGGTCGTAATTTTTTTAATTGCCTTGTAATTGTCAAGTCTTATAAATTCTTATCAAGCATTTAACTCTTTACTGCCGTGGTCTTTCCACTTCAGTAATATTTGCATTTTTTATTTTAATGGTTTTCAGTAGTAGCGTGCTGCTCTTGCTTCTGTACTTCTCTGCAAGTGTAATTGCAGCATTCTAAGGAGATCTCTAGTTTGCCAAATTTCTTACTTTGTATGAACTGCACTGCACTTATTAAACTATTACATTAAAAACAACTCAGCTGTGTTCTCAACTTTAGTATTCATGAGACCTGGATGTTTGATACTGGTTGTGGTGTCAATCAAAATGAAGAAAATACAGACTGTATTGTTTGTATTGCCATGTGTATCTTGCTAATTATTTTCTAGCAGTTACACAAAGAAAGCAATAAATTTTGGAAGCTGATAGCTAGGTTCTGTCTTAATTTTGGAAGCTGATCAGAATTTCTCTCAGAAACAAATTGGAGATCTTGCCAAAAATCAAATTCACAGTATTTTTGTATCTTAAGTAAAAAGATATGATAGCACTTTTTCATTTAAATAATGTTTTGTCTCCCCTAAACAAAAATTAGTAGTCTGATAGAGGGCAGGCAGCCATTGAAATTTATCATGCCACAGAAAGACAAAACAAATGACAGTTCACCCACTTCCCTCGTCTTCCTTCCATTCCTTAAGATCTCTTGGTAACTGAAGGTCAGTTTTGGAAATACACATAACTCTCCTCGGTATGTGTTCATAGCAAGGAATTAGAGAAGCAACTGTTGACCTTTCAGTATTTGCCCACTGGCTACTTAGTGTGGCAACTGGGGAAAAGTTCTTTGTAGATAAAGTCAGGCAATAGAATTTATGAATAAAAAATGCTGAAACTCCAAGGCTGAAAGCACAGGATTGACTTTCCACTCTTTATCCATTCTTTGGCTATGTGCAGCAAAGACATGAAATATTAAAAGTGTGGTTTCCATCGGGTAAGCAAGATTTTAAATGGAGGAAAATTCCTCAGTTGAAAAAAGATTACTATTTTTAGAAATGGTGGAGGTCAGGTGTTGATTTTCATAGTATTTCTCAAGTCAGACTAAATAAGTTTATTATCAAGCCGTTTCAGGCCTCTTTTCCAAAATCAGGCTTTAGTAACAGCCGCCTCAGATTTAACTCCTTCTTTCAATAACCAAATAAAACAGTGGTTTACAGCACTTGCTATAGAGTATTAAACTGTAGAAATACCCAGTTACAGCAGCTTGGTGAACATATTTAATGCAGTAAAATGTTTTTCTTCTTGCATTTATTAATAGTTTATGTGAAAAGTCAAAACGCATCGCTTATCTCTTACTTTCCAGAACATCGCACCCGAAATGTTAAACATATACCCACTCATTTTCAGAAAGATTTTTCGTACAAGTAAGAGTTGTGGCTATACAGGAGAGGTGGAACATCTATGAGAAGTATCTCTAGTGAAACTCAAATACCTAGTTAACACCAGAATGCTAAGCCACAGAGTACCCTGAGTTGTCCGAGTCCCACTTCCTACTAGGATATGGCATGGCTTCTTTTAAATACTGTCAGGTGCGCAGTAACCTTCTCAGTTGTGACCAAAATCAAGAAACCATACATAACCAGATTGAGTAAATCTGCTAACTTGTCAATTTGAGCTTGACAGCTGCCATTGAAGTGTGTGTATCAAACTAATTATGTCTGCAGACAGCAGTGGGTTTAGTTTCTTGCTACATTTACTGACAAATTCACTTTAAAACGCTGTATTTTCTTCTTTTAGCTTTCGGTCTTTTCTTTTAAACTTCTCTGGAACAGAGAATTCTCCTATGGATATAGTTGTGATGGGTCATGTGCCAATTTTGCAGCTTTCCATTTGTAGGAGAGATGTTGAAGATAAAGGTGGAGTACTGGCATACCTGTAATCCCAGATACACTCTTAGAGACAACGGAAAAACCCAAGTCTTACTTGACATTATGAAATTTTGAGCATTTGAGATTTTGTTCCCATTTCATTGAAAGATACTTATACGCCTTTATTTCTGAGTAAAAAGCAAGTAAAGGCCATCTTGCATAGTTGGAACCCAGTTTAAACAAAGATCTTGCATAAAATGGCTCATATTTAGTTCACGAGTCTTTTTCTCAAGTCCTGTGTAACTTGATTAGAATAGATATGATTTGCTTTAGCAGTCAATCTGCCAACTTAACAGTTTTTCTGTGGAAAATAACTTTGAATAAAAATATCTGTCTGTTGTAGCAAAGATTGGTAGGTGGTTTTTTATGTCTAGAACGGAAAATTTTGTAATCATTTTGTAATAATGAGACTTTATTGCACATGCATCTGTCATAACCCTAAAAAAGCATTTTTATTTTTTAATACTTTTAAAATTTTACCCACCACATGAAGACATTTCCTGAAAATTTTCACTTGGCAAGTATATCAGTTTTGAGAGGGGAAAAATGTCCGGGATTATAACAGTACTTGCTTTTGAGCTAATTTTTTTTCCCCTGTTAATTAGATCAAATGTTTTGGAGCTAGAATTTTCATTATGCTGTTGCCCATGGTCAGTGTTAAACTCTGTTCAGTTTGTGATGAGCATCTAATTTGCTTCAAGACTCTTGTATCACCAGGATGTGTACAATTTGCTATTTGTTGTCAACGTCATCATGGCTTGAACACATGCTGCATGTCTATATTATCCCTTTCAGAAGGCTGTGGAGTCTAATTAGGCAAAGTGTAGCCTCACTTGGCTCGGAGTACCCAAATGTGGGGGAGAGTT
The DNA here is from genome assembly GCF_000708025.1 of Charadrius vociferus. Lineage (NCBI taxonomy): Eukaryota > Metazoa > Chordata > Aves > Charadriiformes > Charadriidae > Charadrius > Charadrius vociferus. Next base: position 2,550,716 of record NW_009646608.1, on the reverse strand, counting down.
TCTTTGACTTGGAACTGAAAGGACTTGATGGATGGGTCACCTTCAGATTTGTCATGAGGAGGTCTGCTTCACTATGTTCCAGTAGATCTGGTATTATACTTTGAACCATCCAGAGGTTGCCAATGAAGTGCATTTTCAGTGAAGTTGTCCCATCCTTGAGGACTCTGAGAATCAGAAGGGCTCAAAAGAAGTACCGCTGTTACCCATTCTCTACTTTTTCTTCCATAACTTTCATGTATGATGTTGAGCTGCCTTCATTGCCAAGGTTGCATAAAAACCTTAAACCTTGAGATTGTTGGACTAAGATGAGCTCCCCAAGTTCTTCCCAGTCCTAGGTGATTTTGAAGGAGCTGTTGGAAATGGAGACTTTTTATAATCTTGCAAGGACATAACAATATCTGTCTCTGCATTTCTTTGTCAGTTAAGTAGCCCTTCTGGTCAATAATGCAGTTTATGGACCAAGTTAACCTTCTGGGAAATTGTCTTTTGTCAATTTTATCATCAGGAGAATGGATAAGAAAGGTCTAGTCTGCTGGAGTACTGAATTTCTCTTTGTTCCAGAGCTGTATCTCCTCTAACGTCCTCGCCAATCTCCAGATTCAGAGAATGTGAAGTAACTTTAGGAATATTGAATTTCTTTGGAATACAGCTGAAGGATATACCTACTTGAAAAACTGCCTTGTGAGCTATTGGATCCCTAATAAGAGCCAGTCGAGATCGTGTGTGTTCTTTTGTACTGGCCTCAGAAGGATTATGCAGAGGTGTAACTGACAGCTTGCGTGCACCTGTAAACCGCTTGTACATTGCCAGAAAGGGATGAAGACAGAGAACTGTGAAAGGCCACACCTGTACATGGTTCCCTTTGTCTTCAGGGCTTGGCTGATTGGGAGAGCTTTTTCTATGTGTCTGATGATGAAAGAGTTTTTCAGCTTGGTCTTTCACAAGTCTGAATCAAGTGGCTAACAGTGCTGCAAGTCTGAAGAGTACACCAGAAGGCTTCAATTACAGAACAGCTTTCTGTGCATACCTTTTTATTCATGTTGTTTTGTTTATTAAATGAGAGACACCCCAATGAGAAGTATCCAACTAATTCTGCAAAAACATACCTCTTGCAGACATTTTGCTTGAAACGGGATTGATGCTATCAGCCTCTTCCTTAAGAAAACGGTCTTTCTTCTCCCTCCAGCCCCACTCTAACTCACCAGTGTATCATCTGCATCAAATAAAAAGCTTGGCACTATTCTTGCAGATGGCCACTTTAGTAAAGCAGCTGTAAACCTTGAGCATATTCCTACTTAAGGTTAGGCATTACTTGGTGGTTTTTCTAATCTGCTATACTCTCTCTTCAGTGTGACAGGCAGTATGGTGTCACAGGTAGTCGTTCACTGGACAGAGCCTCCTCACTTTCTAGCTTGTACTGAACGGGGTTTGATTTAACGTGTGTTCAACTGACGCTAAATGCAGTGGACAAAGGTTCTTGCTCTGTCATGTCAATAGCATTGGCATAATGTTTTGCCTTGCTCTGATCTTTAAGATTGTGCAGGTAAATACAACAGTCGGTGTTTCACCCGTCTCCAAAGAAAAAGTTGAAGGATCCCTGAAGAACACTGAGAACAGCCTACTTAACAGTCTTAACAGCTTCTGAGCTCTCCTCAAGGAAAAGGAGTACTGAAAGTGTACTGCAGACCAGGTGGTTCACAGGGTGCAAGCTGAACCCTTTTCCTTTGCTAGATGTTGTCAGCACATAACAAAGTTTGATCCATCCATCATACTCTGATTAGATCAGCTCACGAGAAATGACGGGCTGAAATCAGTGTGAAAAATATGCTGGTAGAAGAAAGCATTTGAGGTGGTTTTTTTAATTGTAGCAATATCTCCTTGGAAACCACCCATCCACACGTGGTCTGTTCAACCCCTGAACTACCCTTAGATTTTAGCTGAAATTTCATATATTGTTATGTGTGCTCATTGTCTTACCATAATTTTTGATTTACTAAGCGATACAAGACAATTCTGGTTAGAATTTGCCACATACATAACAAGTTATTAATCTCCCAGCTGGATTAAAGTATTGCAGCATATCTGTTCGTGTGAAATCTCAAGATTCGTATAATGTCACCTTGCCCAGGCTACTGCAACACACATCCTCAGATAATCTAAACATATTCTGTTGTGGGTTCTTTACCATTCTTTACATTGGCTTTGTATAGATACATAGAAATCAACAGGTTCAGAAAGTAGAACTCTGATTTCATTAACTGTAAACTGTTTAGTTGAAAAAAGACATAAAGGCATTCAATTGACACTGCTAGTGTTTCTCACAAAGCTGAAAAACATTTAGATACAAAAGCAGTATGCCTTTGTTTTAGGTTTGCTGCTGCATTCTGAATAATAACTCTTGTCTTGAAGAAAGCCCATTTAAAATCTAAATACCCTTGAAAATTGTCTCCTTTTATGTAGCTTTACGCAAAAAAAAATTTCCAGCAACCTGGGAAATGAGGGCTTTTTTAGTTTTATAACATGAGTAAGCATTCCCTTGGCATTTAGTCGTGTATTTCTTTTTGCTGCATTTTAATGTCTAAAGTTCTTCCTTAGAAATATAAATCTTACATCAGACGTTTCAAAATCTTACGTTACTGTCAAAGGAATACTTTAATTCTAATCATAGTATTATCTGAAGTATTGATTTGTAAAGATTAGTGGAAATATATTTATTTCAGCTGCCTTGAGTTGTTATAGTAAAATCTTTCCAAAGCTAGCTGAGGGCTTAGGCTTTTTGAAATGACAGTAGAATCGACAGTGATTTCTGTGCAAAGCTGAAAATGGTAAGAACTGCAAATGCTGCTGGTTCGGTGTTTTTTTTTTTTTTCCTGATTTCCACTTAAAGCTGTCATACTGGAAAAAAAAAATGAGCAGCTATTGCACATAGAAATGCTATTGTTGTATTTACTTGCAATATATTTGTTCCCCTGCTGCCCTTCCCACTCCCCCCCGTGACCTTCCCCCCCGTCGTACATGTAAATGTTTTTCTTTAAATATATTTTTATCTGGTCTTCTAGATACATAGTGAATTGATGGCTTATTGCAAACACAATTTTCTGTTTACTTCTAATTGTGTGGCATTTGTTGGGTTGTATGATGTCACTTGAGGCATAAATACTTATTTACTACTGTTCTTATTTTTGCTTAATCTTATATTGCTTAGCTGCTTGCCTACAATTATTTTCCAAAACTGTGTATAACTGTTCAGTTTCTCCAAAGGTGAATCACAAAAAAAAAAAAAGATTAATGGCATCAATGACTGTAATTTATTCCTTGAGTAGTAATAAGTACATGGAGTACTTTCCAGCCACGTGTGTTCATTGTTTCAGCTGATGTGATTTATATAGTGAAATATGAGTCTGGCTCATGTAATTGCATGCTACGTCTTGGGCTGCAGGACAATAAATGAGATTAAGCTGTATTATGTTTCTGAAGGCAGAATATACAGTTGTTAAAATGGGTGGGTTTTAACATTTAGCTTCAGAAAAGAAGTTATTTCAAAATTAAACATTTTCTGGCTAAACAAGAAGTAGGCTAATGTACATTTGCAGTGTTTGTTATCATAAAATCTAATTAAATTATGATTCATATAATTGAGAGCTTATCATCTTTGCATTGGTGTCTGTTTTCCAAATAAGTGTTTCAAAAATGCTTTCATAGTCTGTTTTAAAGAATTAGAGTTGAATAAAACTCTTCCAATGGAAGTAAAAACAATAGTCTTTTTTTATACTTGCATACGATTTTATATTCTGTTTCCATTTTTCAGTTTGACAGTGTTTTTAAACATAAAGTAATTGTCTTTGGGGGGAGGATCTATAGTAGGTGGGGTAGATACCATTTCCGTATTATACAAAATAGTAAGTAGAATTTATGGGGTTATTAAAGGCTCAGTTTGGCAAACTGCCGTATAGTTGCATCATCCTGTAATCATTATCTTTTTCTGGCTCCTGACCTTACTCTAAGAAATACCATGCTTTTAGTTATCCTTTCCCTCTTCACTTGTAATTTGATTTTCTGATTAGATTATTAACAGGGGAAAAAAGCTTTAAGTTTCATATTAAAAATGAATATTCTACAGTCTTATTGCAGCTCCAGCATATGATTCTACAAATAATCTATATAGATACTTCAGTGTTTGCTAAACATTCAGTGCTTGCTATTCATAACAAAGTGCTGCCATACCTGTAGTATTGCGCACTTACGACGTTTTTTTTCTCGCATTCTCAATATATTTTTCTAAATGCTTATTTTGAGAAATGTTCAGCCTTTTGTCAGAACAAATGCTTTGACTCTGCCTTGCCGCTGAAAGATACTGTGCGGAGAGGCAATGGCAAGGACTTCGTTGTTTTTGACAGCACCACTAAAAGCATGAAATGTTTCTGAAGGGTTGGCAGAGCCTTGTAATAAGGGCTGCAGGAAATGACTGTATTGGGTGTGGAAGACAGACACTGTCCAGATTTAACACACGAGCTACCGAAATACTTGAAAACAGAGGACAGGAAATGGTATCATAGGATAGACTAAAATGCTGTACAGAACTTCAGAACAATAACACTTTGTATAAACAATGAAGTTTAAATTCAACTGAGAACACCACAGCTTTGGCATATAAAAGGTAACACTGACAGCCTAGTGAGTAATAAAAAGCTATTTATTACTTAGATCAAAGCCCAGACTTTACTTTTTTGTAACAGGAAGTTCTTTAAATGTTCTGGCATTTTTGATGAAAATGGAAGATACTGTAACAATTCTTTAGATATAGTTTGGTGAAAATGATGCTGTTTTCTAATAATTTTTCCTCCCTCACATCTGTTTCCAAATCTGCTTAATTTTTACTTTCTCTTCATTGTGCAAGACTTGTCTTGTGATCTGATGCTATGTAGGCTGTCTGTAACTAATGTTTAAACTCATTTATAATGGATAGGTATTGATGTGTAACTGTACTTAACAAAACTATGTTTCTATGAGAACTGTCTCACCATTTCAGGAACATTAGGGGTAGCACAGAATTTAACTTCTGGGTTTTTTTGGATGGTTGGTTTTTCTGTGTGACCTAGCTGTGGCTAGTTTTCTCCTAGCAGTTAAGAGTATATTTAGCTCTAGTATGTATTCTCAGCTCCAGCCAAACTTTCCAGCCACTTTAACTACATTTTATCACTAACCTTAGAAGCATCCCCATAAATTCTGCTGTTTTCTGCTGAGGAATGTAGATGATTTAATCATGAAATGAGGTTTTGCTGTGGTTTATAATACAGAAGGAAGAATGCTGATACAAAAAGTTCTTTCTTCTTTCTGCTGTGTTCCTTCTTTCCGCCATAACTTCTGAGTTAAATGGTAGAATTCTCAGAAAATGTATTCCTATACCTCCCATACAAATGCTTCAGGAAAATAAGAAATTAGAGTAACTCCTCCTTGCTCTGTTAGCCTTGAAGAACTCCAGGGACATACCAGATCATCTAATATGTCAGATGGCTTTTGGCCAGTAAGAAATCCACAAAGAAAGTAAATCCCAAATTTGAAATCTTGGCTTTAAAGTTGTGAATTTACTGCTCATCCATATGTGAACGAGAATACTGTGGTTGTAAATGCCAGATTAGTAAGTTCTACTTACTTACAATTTTTTTCTTTAAAAATATTTAGCAGTAACTGAGTATCCAAAAGACCTTTATAAAACTCAGTAGAATATCTTCAGATCAGCACAAGAGCTTTGTTATAATTCTTACATTAATCTTTGCTTTTTCCCTTTCTAAACTGATAAAACAATATGTAGGGTTCCATTTATGGTGGACAGGGAAAAGCAGAGGACTGCATCTGGCAGTTCCCCCCTGTGTAAGAAGGATCGGTAGTAACGGAGGAGGGGGCTTCCTCGTTAGCACCCCGTGAATTGACACCTGGGCTCTCAACGTAGACACTAGCCAAGTATCTTACCAGTACCGGTCACCTTCATGAAGTGTGCTGTTACTGATACATGTTATCGTTCTTCATTCTTGCTAACCTTTTAAAGGCATTAAAAATTTTGCTGAAGAAGGTAGAATGTGACACTGACAACTTTCTTATTTTAATTGCTTTTAGATTAATGTGTACTTAATGTAATAAAATTGGATTGGGCATAGGGGCCTATTCAAATTAGAATAATAATACAAAATTTGTGCCAGTGTGGCACTACAGGCCATTAGAAGAGGAGACAGTGAACTTTGTGTAATAGACCTTTCCCTGAAGTGTGACTATAAAGGCCGCTTTCAGAACTGCAGTGTTAGTGTAAACATAATCTTACTATGAATTGTATTATTTATACGCACACATACACAAGTTCTGTAGTGTGAACTATAGGGTTCCCTGTTGTGAAATTCCCTTGCTTAACAGCTTTTTTTCATTTGCAGCTGAATAAGGTGTGTGTATTTTGGGAATTGTTGCTATAAATATGATAAAATTATTGGAATGTGGCTTTAATTTTTTTCTGAGAAATATATTTTTAGTTAACATGATTGGGGCTTTTGTCAGTAGAAGCCAGGACCTGGAGGCTTTGGCTTGTCTAATTTTACTTAGAATATCAGGAGTAAGGTAGAGGAGGATCTGCATAAACTAAATCAATGGGCATAAATGATGTGTATATCTGTGTCCAGAGCTTGGAATGACTGAAATTAATTTTATTCGAGAACAGATACTGGAGTCCTGCAGATTTTGACAATATTTGAATAATACATTTTAGAAATAGAGACTTTAAGAGGTAATGTTTATTCTCACGGGCATCAATTCTGTGTAGCTCATGTTCTGTGGGGGCAGGGATGAAGTGGGGTTGTGCAAAAGCACATACTTTTTTGCAAGCTCAGCCTGGAGGAACTTCAAAGGGCAAAATAAAAAAGCACAACAGATGTTATTAGAAACAGTTCTTTGACAATATGCTCTCCTCAGCGTTTAAGCTGCCACAGTGTGCCCTTGAGGTGATATTACCTTTACATATTGATCTTCTGATGAAATCGAGTTTTGTTTGTTCGATTATTCAATACTGTGCCTCTTGTGAGAAGTCTGTTGTTGGAAGTTTTACAAAAGAAATATTTCGTAATTTGTACATGTGCACCAAACTTCTGTATTGCTTCTTTTCTCCAGTCTTACAGTACATTTGTTTTTTCTCTTTCAGGAAATGGGTTTGTGAATTCTCGAGCTTCACCAAGTCTGCTCGGAACTACTGGTGGTGGGAACAGCTTGGGCAAAGTCATGCCTACAAAGTCTCCACCTCCACCTGGAGGCGGTAATCTTGGAATGAACAACCGCAAACCCGACCTCCGTGTTGTCATCCCACCCTCCAGCAAGGGTATGATGCCACCATTGGTAAGTTAAAACATTTGTGCTGTGACTGGCTTTGTGAAAAATGAAGTGTTCTGTCCACATGCACAGGGAGAAATCTCATCTGCTTACCATAGGTTAGGGTAATAGAAAGGTGTTTGTATTCTGAAATTTCACTATTGAAAATCTAAGTTATAAGTTATTACCTTGGGAGAAATTAAATTTGTAAGGAATCTTTTTTTAACAGCGTAAAATAGTAAAAGTGTAAAATTGTAAAAATAGCAGTCTGACCTAAATGCAGTTAGAGTGCAATCCTAGAGACATAGGTTGGGATTTTGTTTTGATTTAACATCTCACTGACTTCGTACCGAGAACTTTGTTGGTTTGGAGGATGTGGGTTTTAAAAAGGGTTATGCATTATTCCGTGGAGGAATGGCTGATCTTATTGGTGATGTGAACTGTATTAACGTGCCCTAAAGCACACTTTGTACCTGTTTTTCCTGGGTCATAATGGTTGTGGGATGTAAAATGTAACTTCAGTGGTAATGATGGTCTGAGAGCAACACTTGTTTGATGTGGCGTGCTGGAATGCAATCTTGTGTGTCCTATGGTGTATGTCATGTCTTCAATGAAGGCATAAAAGAGTAACAAGGATGAGGCTCAGTTCCTATTTGTGTACTTTTCAATACTACTGTGCAGTTTGGCATGTTGGTAGTAATGTTTGTTCAGCCTAGATTTGGAATAGCACACAAGTTTCGTGTCAGGCATGAGGCAACCACAGCATTGAGACAGGAACAGGTCTTTCAGGAAGAGTTACTCTGTTTTTCCTTTAAGTTGGTTGGCCAGATCCTTTGGTCTTAGTCTTTCACCGTCATGTAGAAATTTTAAACATCTATGTGTACATTTTCTGTTTTCTGTATATGGAAGAATGGAACCATAACCAAGAGTAGCAGGATATAAACAACACGAGTACTCTCTGTATAATTCATATTTGTTTTTAAGATACCGCAAGTGCTTATATTTGTTACTGGTATTCATGATGAATAATGAACAATTAATCCAAGTAACAAAAGCTATAATTATCCTCAGAGTAAATGATTCTTGAAGTTTTAGGTTGTGTTTTTTTTTCTAGGAATACTGAAGTGTAGAAGACATAGGAAATACACTGGCTGATTATTAAAGTGAAAATTATGCTTTTAAATTAATTAGAAATAGATACAAGAGGAGGATCTTGTTAGTGCAGTTGTCCTGATGTTAGTAGCGTACAGTACCTATTTACTGTTGTGTTGTTAAGAACAATGTAATATTCAATTTAGGTTTTGTCTGTCTTTTTGAGGAAATAGGAAAGAGATTTCAGAGTAGAGATGCTGGAATGGTGTGATGGTTGTGTGTGAAAAATACTTTGTTACTGAGCTGGATGTTTATTGGATCTGTCCAGCCAGAAACTGCTGTGCTCTTTACATCTGTTGTCAATGTGTAGCTGTGTCCTTGGTCTAACTAAGCTCTTTCTGCATGAATCTTGCAAAAGCGTGTGTTCTGTCAGTATGGTGTTTTTTAACTGACCCAAACTATGTAAAGTATACCCTAGTAGTTTTATTTACAGCATCAGGTGGAAAATTCACGTTACTAATTAAAATATATAAAAACTGTGAAGCACAAAAGTGACTTTTTCTTTCATTTTTGAAAGCAATGCTATTTTTAGTAACTGTGTTATCCCTCTTGTTTGCTGAGTACAGTCGGAGGAGGATGAATTGGAGTTGGTGAGTTTGGGCTACTGTTTGATGAGAGAGAGCAAGATGCTAAAAGTGTCTTTTACTACAGTTTTTTAACTGTAGTTTCATTACATATTTTAAATAATTCCAGTGTTCCCTTGGTAGCAGACAAAAATACATTTGTTTTATCAAACTCAAAACCCGACCAAGTTGAAAACACATCCAAAGTCTAGTGCTTTCCATTTGTAAACTTTTTTTTTCCCTGAAAATATTTCTGTTTTTCTTGGAGGGAACATTGGAAAAGAGCCGTACAGAGTAACTGTCCATGTGTATAGGATATTTAATGTCTGTTAATATAAATAACCATTTATCCCCTAAATTCTTGGAATAGTTTTAGAAAGTGGCTTCACTCATTAAGTTCTTCACATCGTAACACAAGACCTGTATTACTTCTCTTATTTTCAAGGAGATTACATCATTGCTGGTGAGGTCACCTTTTTGGAGTTTAGAATTATTTCATCCTGCTTGAGATTATCAAACCACAGGGGTGTTCCCTGTTTACCAAAAGGAATAGAGAATTGCAAATGAATAATTCTACCTTTTTCCACTGGAAAGATATTCTGCTTTTGAAAGGAAGCTCTTGGGATTTGTGTGTTTTCTATTTTTTCCAGAAGGTTTTAACCTTTGGCATTCTGTCTGGAAAATAACGTAAGGCTAAAATAATTCGTAACTTATTTTTGGAGCAATTTGCAAATTGTTTAGCTGCTGTAGCACAAACCATGCAGAAGATGCTGCATCAGAGTGCGATTGTAAAGATACACAAAGTCTGCCTATTACATACCTTGATTTGGATTTGAACATGGACCTGTTGCTAATACAAGGCTCTAATTGCATGAAAGCATGGAAAATGTAGTGGTTTAGATATATTTCTTGATGAATGCATGCTGTTGGTTGATTTTTACCTTAAACATGAGCAATAGATTTACAAAAGTAAGGGAAAATTATTTCTGAAATCAGTACTCAAGTTTTTACGGTTTATTGGAGTGACTTGCAGTTATCATGCATGTTCCTCTCCCCTTTATAGAGGAGCGTCTGGTTTACAGTGCAAGAAATCGAGCTTTAATTCCACGTAAAAACACTTAATCAAACTAGCATTGCAATTGGAATTATGCAAAAGCACTTGAGTTAAGGCATTCCTACCTGCTAAAAATTGCTATGCTCTTTGCAGTGTGAAATAGTGTGACTTGCTGAAGGCGGGTGGATTTACGGATACAGTGTGAAGCGTGGGCCCTCTAGTGGTTTTAAAAACTGGGCTCATCTGTTAGGAGAAGAAAGCTCACCCAAAGAAAATGTAGTAGTGTCTTCCTCCAAGGTGGTAAAGAAATAGCAACTATACCTGCAATATTTTGCTAATTTCTGATGCTAATTCCAGTGCTAGAAAGCAGTTCCAAATCATGTCTGTGAACATTCATTCTGTGTGGTTGGAACTGAGCACTGAATATGAGAAACAGATAGGAACAGAAGCAAAACATGAAAGAAAGAGATGTTACTACTATAATTTGCACCAGTTTAAAAAATAATTTAAAAATTCCTGGAAGTTGTCATGAATCTTTGGCTGAATCTCTGAGTACAACAAATACTACACATCTAAATATTTCTTAGTGTCTTTGTATGGCTGAGTCTTCGGGAATTATATTCAGAAATAAATTACCTCAGAAAACCACCTTTATTAGCCACTCAAAAAAAAAATAAAAAAAAAAATCCCATGGGGAAATCCTTTGGTCTGGATTGTTTCCCAGTATACTCCTCTAACTTTTCCATTATACAGTAATCCCAACTTCATAGGCTGCCATCCAAGAAAGCTTTGGAAAAAGGTCAATTCCTGACAGATACAAAAATCTGCTCTAATAACATAACTTTATGCCAGATAAAGTTGGGCTAATGGAGATTTTCAGAAGTATATAAGTGATTTAAAGGGATAAATTACACAGAAAATCAGTGGGACTTTCCCTGGCAGCTCTGAAGCAGAGTGGGTATATCTGCTGAACGAATGCCAGAGCGCCTCCAAATCCTTACAAAGCTCACAGGTGGGCTTTCAACAGCAGCCAGACAAAACAGAGATCAGAAACTGGTAGCTAGTAGAAGATAGTAGCTAATTTTAACGTGGTAGCTGTGGTACACCTTTTTCTTTAAATTGGAAAGATACAGGCCAAGGATGGATAGCCCTCAATTCATCTTCATAAGTTTAAAATCGAAGAGAGCCGTGTTTCTGCACCTGCTCATTCCGTTATTGTCAAGGGAATCATGCATTTTTAATACTGCTCGCTCTCTCAAGATCAGAGTGGAGAAAAAGAAATTCAGTGCTGCAGATATTGAAATACTTGTATACCTGTCTGAAATTAGGAAAAAGTAAGTAGTGGCTTCAATCTTTTAAAGCTAGGAGATGGAACTCTACCAAATAGATGAAAAACTGCTACTTTTGTAAGCAAATATTTTTTCAGAAATAGAGGGCACCTTGCTTTAAAAATATATTTTCAGCAGTTTGAAATCTAGCTGCCTTAATTGGGAATGGTTCTGTAAAAATGTAGAAATAAAGAATGTAGAGACTTCTGCTACTTCTAATATTTCAAAGACTAATGTACATAAAAATAAGTATCTGTTATTTAAAAATTAAAAATTGAGCATTTCCTGTTCTTGACAGTATCTGGCATGGCTAAATGGCGTTGAACTTCAGACTTAGAAGAAAGATTTAAAGTTGCCTCCATGAAGAGTAGTACGTTCTGTGACAGAGCAGCTTTGCTGTCTTGTGGTAGTCACCACAGTGTTTAATACAACGTTTTCTAAACAGCAAATTTGGCCGAAGAGCTTAATTTGAGTGATAGGTTTGCTACAGATGCTCATTCTGTTATTAAAAAGCCACCTCGTGCCTACAGTTAGAATAGATAATCTGAGACAATCTAGTTTAGCTATTTTTCCTGTCAAAAAGCAGAGTTGCTCTGTGTGAACTCGAATGTCACTTGCTTTGAAATGTATGTGTATTATAACAAGTACTCTCTCAGTTTCTCAGGAACCATGGGAACAGCAAGATTATTTTATCACTGAGGTCCTATAAACACAAATTTAGAAGATCTCTGTGTTCCTTTCAGGACAGGTGTAGTCAGCACAGTGTCAAAACTGGCAGCTAAAATTTTGAAAATTGAATAAACAACTGGGAAGTGGGAGACTTTGGAACTGCATCTCACCATCTGCACTAAAACCCTTTCAAAAAGTGGGACTAAAAAACTCTTAAATCACTTTAACTTCTGAGAATTTTTATGTATATCTCTAAGAAATGGCATTTATTTTTATGTCCTACAACTCTAACACCATTGAAATCTGCATGCACGGGAAGTGGAGCAGTGAGTCGTAATTAATTTTTCATTTCAGTTTGCCGAGATCATTTTGGTTGTCGTGAAATGTTTTGGCTTGTTAAAAAAAATCTGTCCTGACAAAAGGATGTATTTGTGACTAAAATGTAAAGCAAAGAAACACATTTTAATTGAATGCTACTTTTATATTAGCACTTGATTTTCTATTGTTGTAACAGATATCACAAGACATGTTATTTTTAATCATTTATAGAATACCCAAAGGATAAGTAGTTCTCAGTCTACACAGCCTCTTGCTACCCCTGTGGTCTCCGTGACAACTCCAAGCTTGCCCCCGCAGGGACTGGTGTACTCGGCCATGCCTACTGCCTACAACACTGGTAAGCATTGTCTTTGATAAGTGGCTTGATTTGTCAGATGCACAAGGCTTTTGTGATTCATAAGCCCAGCAAATTTGCATTTCTGTGACACTTCACTTTATTCTCCTATACAGTTCAAATGAAGGCTCTTATTCATCAGAAATGAGCCTTTAGCTTGTAAAATGCGTAAATGTTGAGACTTTTATGTTGAGACTGAGGAAGAAGCTTTCAGTCAGGTTGTGCACAGCTGAATACAGAGAGACACAGTGAAATGCATTGCTTATAGCAGTAGTAGTCAAGCTGTCCATCTGAGAACGGAAATGTCTCTCGCATTTAAGCAATAGTTGATACTTCAGAGCGTACTGTCCCTTTTGTTCTGCTCTGCTCAGTTCCAACAGCAGGGGGGAATCAGATTCTACAGGGGCTTTCAATTTACAAGAAAGCGCAGATGTACAAAACCCAGACAGGGCCTTCTCCTCTTCAGTAGTTTTATCGAGAGTGAGGTGGGGACTCATGGGAAGGCATTGTCAGCAGTTCACCATTGCAAGTCTCCATTATCTGAAGGACCTTAAAACTACTCTTTGTCCAAGATGGATATGACGCGAGGGATTTGGTCATACAAGTGATAATTGGTTTGCCAGTTTGGAAAGTAGTTCATGATGTGGTGCCTCCTACTTCGTCTCCACACATATAGAGTTAATTTTGACTTCAATCTCAAGGTTCTCTTATTTGTTAGCAGACCCTGTATGTAATCAGTGAAGGAATTTTTTTAATTGAAAGGCTGCAGTCTCGATGGTGTCAAGTTGATGACTGTTGATCCGTGATGTATAGTTAAATTTTCAAATGCACCTGCAGAGAAACTACCTTGCAGATAAGTGTCAATACATTTTGTAAGTCAGAGTTAAAACAGCTATTGGTTAAAATCAAAAAGGAAAACAACAGAAATAATTCCCCAGTTGGCTGTTCTTTTTAGGTGAAGACTAGTTAAGGTGTTCAAATGTAAGTGCTGTAATTTGTTAAAACAGGCGTTTCTGAAAGGGGGCGACCACTGTTGGCAGTTGCTTCTCTCTTTTGCAGTGGTAGGTCTTAGGCACTGAGCTACAGTAGAGAGCTTCCATTTCTAGCTGCTCCACACTGCCTCTCTGGCTAGATAGAAGAGCCTGAGGGTGTTCTCTTCTTTCTATGAATATAGGGAGGTCCATACGTCCAGTAGAGGAGATTCCCCAGTAGCATCTCTTCCCTGGAACTAATGTTCTTACTCTTGTGCAAAGGTCAGGACAAACGGAAAAAAACCAACCAACCTTCAAGGTGTGTAGGAAATGGCCAAAGCCTGAGTGGTACAGAGGTTTTGTAATTGTTTTCATTTTCTGCAAGTCTATAATGTTGGAAGATGGAATAGATAAAGTAACCATCCATTTATAATAATTTCTGCCTCCCAAAAGATGGGATTTTATGAGTTTTCTACACTTTTTTAGCTTTGAAAGTCTTCACTACAGTTTTTAGTTCAGACTTTTAGCCATCTTCCAGCCAAACAACTCGCATCTTTTTGTATTTGTATCTTTTTTGTGTTAATGTGCTCATTAACTGACATTTTTTACCCTTCAGCCACTTTGTGCGTTGCTTTGCCTCGGAGGCCCCCGGACAGTTATTGGCACGTTTGATGTTTGCATTTTAGAGGGACTGTGTAGTCATCAGCTATAGTAGATATTTATACTGTGGTAGCACCCAACTAAATTGTTGTACCTTTATGCAAATAATCACTACCCTGAGGGGGGTGTTGTGGTTTGGGCAGGACTGGCCAATGAAAACGACGTCTAAAGAAATTAATGAAGGAGGAGATGGGGCTGCAATAACAGTATGATGAGCAGAGTGAGGAATTGTGCTTGGTGACTTAGTTTTGGATTATAAACTTCAGTGTGAATTTGCTGGACATAGAGATCTTGGTTTGATGCTTGCCACAAAGATTGTTTATATATTGCAGTTAATGGCTGTTTAAAGTAAACAAATACTTCTGGTCCCTGCTCAGAAGACCCACATTGAGTTGTACTTGTCACCTAATAAATCCCGTTCTCTTGTGCAGTCTGATGCTGTTTTGGGAAGCAGTGTTGTGTGTGTCCCTCATCCAGAATAACCTCTAAGCTGACAGCTAAAATACCGCAAAGACGAAAGGGGCTGTAGTCTGAATCTCAGGAAGCAGCAAAGACAATTGAAACTGGTGTCCTATGCAATGGACAAGTGCTGTTATCACTGGGGTATGATTTTAAAAACCAGCCCATTTCCTTTGATAATGCAGTAATTTGTGAAAAGCTTTTAGTCTTTTGTGTTTTTCAGACACTTTAAAATTGTTTCTATTAGATTGAGCCTTTCAGGGGATTTGCAAAAAGAAATTTGATGTTGAAACCAAATTGTCATCTGGGTATTCTCAGGGTAGTCACCACTTGCGTAACAACTTCAGTTTTGCAGTTCAAGGACTAAGATAAAATTTAGATACCTAAATTGTTTTTCTGGATTGAAAGGGTTTGGGTTTTTTTTCAGGGATGGAAGGGCTAGATTCATCTCTTAGATCCTTAATTAAATTGTTGGATATCAGTTTTGCACAAATATTTTATATAATTTGTTTTTCTGGAGAAGTATTCTTTCTGCAGTTTACTGGAGGAGGGGCCGGAATGGACTGAGTTACTTGTTCTAAAACACTTTAGGCATTTTTGAAGAATATTCAAACCCCACAGAGATCGGTTAAATAGTAACTTACGCTTGAGCAGAGCATATCTAGCCATACATTATATTACTGGCTTTAGGTGAGTTATTTTGCAAAGGCACAAACTTCAAAGGTATCTTGTTGTTAGGGTCACAGCAGTAATGGGTTTCCATGACATAGAAGGTGCTCTTGTCTGTATGACTTACCCATCTTGCATCAAGCCGCTCCTGCTTTTACTGCTAGCAGATATATGATTATTTAGGGAAATGATAACACAGCTAATTGTGCAGTGGCATATGTATTCTTTGGAAAAGTATCTCCTCAAACCCCTGTCATCAGACACATTCTGTTTAAATTATCAGAAGTTAATTGTCCATTATCATAAAAGCTGTAATTGCAAAGGAAAAAAAATACATGGAAACCGAATTCCTATAAACATTTTATTCAGGTCTGCTCTTACAGCAATCCCATCGGCACGGAATAGTACATCTCGAGTGTTTACATTTACTGCACTTGCAGGTTGTCATAAGTCTGGCTGCTTTGAAGGTTGAGTGCATGTCCTCCTTGTTGGAGGGCGAGTTTTTTTTCTTTCTTAGTCATGCAAAAGGGCTTTGGATTGATCAGCTTGGGAATAATCTTTCTGAATCTGTGCAGAAATACTTGTGAGGGTTTTTCAGAGTGCCAATAAAAATGTCAACTGAGAAGAAATCAAACAAAAAGAAAAGGGCAGCTTAAGTAGCTTCACCTGCTGGGGTGCAGCTGGGGTTCACAAGGTCTTTGGGAAGATTCTTGCAGTGATGCGTATGCGTCTCTGCAAAGCACAATGCCCTGCTGGCACTGGGCTCTCCTTCCTTTGTAGGCTGTTAAAAAGGGAAACCTAGAAGTCGTCGACAGCAAACAAGTTGGTGGATGGGAATGGGAAAATTGTTCAAGAAGAAAGCTTATCTGGAGAGATAAATCATAATGGTGGTGTCATTTTAGAGAGGGTTTTTCAGAACAAAACACTACCGCCACCCCAAAAAAACCCCAAACCAAAAAAACCCCAAATCCTACCAAAGCAAAACACAAATCCTACTTAAACAGAATTTTTGGTTCATCTGCTGGCAGTGTAAATTAAGTTTGGCTGCTAGCATTTTGTCGTGATCTCAAGAGACTAGAAATTATTTTAAGGAAGCTATATTATGAAATAATTAGAAGCAGAGAAGTGTTTGTGGCTTTGTTTTAAAACCTGAAAGAAAAGCATGAGTGATAATGATGAAGTGAAAATAACTTCCCCTGTGTGAATGAAGTGAGAACTGTCTCAGCATTATAGCCTAGCCAAAAGTAACAGCCAGTCACTGACTGTTGGTTAGGAATATATTGTATTTTCTATTACCCATTTCAATTATATTTCTAAATAACTGTACTTTTTGTTCTAAATAAAGAGGCTTCATTTGATAAAGAGATGACAGTTTAATCAGACATAGTATTGAGTGAAGCTGTAGTGTGGAGAGGGAGAATGTGATGCGTTACAGTGGGACTGCACAAACGGAGTGGACAGAGGAGTCAGCAAGGCTCCCAGTTGCAGTCACCTTGATCATACCGTTTCTCAGGCATCCAGCCCATGTGCCTGCATAAAAATGCATAAATATGTTGTACCTGTGGGTTTAGAAGAAGCTATATGAGACAGCAACATGTAGGAATTGGAAGCAGAATGCAAAAAAAAAAAAAAAAAAATAAAAAAAAATCATCATTTGGAGGCTAATGTCCTATTAAGCTTCTTGTGAAGGAAGGAGGACTGCTGCCGGACTTCAGAGTTTTCACGTTTGGACTCCTTTGGGTCACTACTTGCCTTTATTTGTTTTGGGCAGAAAGCCTTTATATTGGGGTGTGTGTGCATGTATTGCATATATTCACTTGTATTTTTATATATATATATATGTATGTATATATAAAAAACATCTGTAAACTACTTTCTTGTTTATTTGTTTTTCCCCTCTTAGATTACTCCTTGACTAGTGCAGACCTGTCTGCCTTGCAGGGATTTAACTCCCCGGGAATGCTGTCCTTAGGGCAGGTGTCTGCCTGGCAGCAGCACCATCTCGGTCCAGCAGCGCTCAGCTCTCTCGTGTAAGTACCTCTGGTGGCGTTACCGTACTGCACCCCCTCGGCAACTTCTGCTGCTTCAAGCGGAATAATCTGCACTGGGGGATATTTAGCACAAGACCATTTTAATTTCTTGTCTGCTGGCGATGGTGTGTGGCCTTTCAGATTTGCTTCTTGGCTGGAAGAGCATTCATGTTTCATGTTGTTTGTCCCTTTTGTCAGTTCGGTCCTCAAGCTGTGTCCCTGCAGGCCCAGGTTCTTCCAGAAGAGTCACCTGCCTGACTAACTTAAATGTTTGGAAATAGGCAATACTTCTGTTTGGTTTTAACTTCTATAAATGCAGTTCAGACCTTTAATTAATGTTTTCTTCAGCTTTGTTTCTTCACGCCAGTAAGCTGCATTTATTTACATACTCATTTTGAGGGTGTTGAACCACAAGACCACACCATCACACAGACACTTGAATTGTCACTTTCTTTTCCCTTTTCGTGTTTTCTTATTTCTGCCTTTTGGTTTTCTTTTTCCCAGTACTGGCAGCCAGCTATCTCAGGGTTCAAATTTATCCATTAATACCAACCAAAACATCAACATAAAATCTGAACCAATTTCACCTCACCGGGACCGTGTAACTCCCTCTGGGTTCCCCCCCCCCCCGGCGCCCGCGCCGCCGGCGCCCCCCCCCGCCGCCGCAGCAGCAGCAGCAGTCGCGGCAGGAGATGGGTCGCTCTCCTGTTGACAGTCTCAGCAGCTCCAGCAGCTCCTACGATGGCAGCGATCGGGAAGACCCAAGAAGTGATTTCCATTCGCCTGTCGTGCTGGGAAGGCCACCGAACTCCGAAGATAGAGAGAGTCCATCGGTAAAACGAATGAGGATGGACACGTGGGTGACATAAACTCGCAGTGTTGCCTCTTCAGTTTTGTGTTCTCAAAATGAACTGTCCTGACATATCTAAATTTATAAATAAGGACATGGAATAAGTATATTTATATGTATATACATACATGCATATATATATCTTCACATGCATATATATGTGCTAGTGTGTGTAGCATACACAGAATCATCAGGCACTTACGACAAACTTCTTGTATAGCTGCAGATGTCCCATGGTAAAATGTAACAGAACAATCCTATAGGTATTGATCTAGTCTGGCACTTACCTGGACTTGTTGTTTTAATAATATAACCTGTTTTGCAAAGAAACCTTGTACCCGCATTATAATCCTACCACACTAGATTGCAGAAACCAAGAGGGCTCGCCTGTAGTAACGTCCCTGTGTGTTTTATTCAAGCTGTATGGTTACTTGTAGTTAAGAAATAATGCTTTGTAGCAGCAGAGCAGTAGAAAAGCAGGAAGAAGAAAGCAATACTGTACATAAAATGACCTTTATATTACCCAACCTGGCATGGGTCTCTATTGCAGAGGGTGCATGGAGAAGGGCTGATGCTATAAGAAATAAAAAAAAACAAAAACAAAAACCCTGTTTTGCACGTGCAAAAAAAAATAGTGTATTGGGTCAAAGAACTGATTTTTTTTAATGAGTGAAAGAGAGACATAGAGAACTCGCATGAAATATTCAGAAAATATTAGCCTAGAAAATAGAACATTAACAAAATAAAATTAATATATTAAGTTATAATTGGAATATGTTTGACAAATTTGTTTTTACGTTCATACCTTTGAAAAATATAGAAACGGATTTTAGCTCATGTATATTTTATATTAAAGAAAACAATACCCTAATGAATTGAAGACTATATATAAAGTTATATACAGTACTTTTGAACACATTCTGCTATGAATTATTTATATAAGCCAAAGCTGTATGTTGTAGCTTTTTTGTAGAGTATAGTTTTATCTTATTTTGACTTTCTAGTTTTTGCTTTCAAAGATGAAAAGGAAAAACTTGCAGGCGGAACCTTGGGGGAAAAATAAGCCATGAACACTTATATGTAAATTTAAATTTGAGCCAAACTCTTTGTGTATATAGCATCCTAAATATATTATCACCTTCGGTGTAAGTACCTATGTATTGTACGTTCACCAGATTAAAAAGTATATTTTTGTGGATTGACGCCAACTTGAAAAAAGGCGAGGTCCTTATTAAGTAGAGTATTCACTGTTTAATATTTACTATTTTGTTAAATATACTGTACTTTCTTTGGATTTTAATTATTATTAATATTATTATCCAGATTTTTCAGAGGGTGTATAAAGGGGTTGTTCCCCTCACTGGTGGTGAATGTGTGCCGTTAAATTGTAATCTCTGTGCTGTATGGTTAAGCTTCATTATACATTTTATATATATGTATATAAATAGCAAAGTGGCAAAAAAAAAAAATAATCCGGTGTTAAGTTCATCCTGCATAAATATAAAAAATCTGTTACAACACATTTTAAGGCATCATTTTAAAGCTGCCTCTTCTGAGGAGAAAAGAAAAAAAACAGTGGAAAAACTTGACCTAATTTCTCGTGATAGGGAAATAACACATATCAGATGAGCACAAAAGGTTTTTTCAGTTGGTAAGTGGTTTGGGATAAAGCCTCAGCCTCAGAAATAAATTTGCTGTTCCTCTTATCTGCTTCCACGAAATAGAGCGAGGAGTCCAGAGGCCCGCGGTGCCTACGGGCTGGCTGGGAGAAGGGTTTGCTGCGTGCTGGGGCTCGGCAGGGTGATGTTACTGGCACGGTCTGGCTGTGCCGTAACAGGAAGGACGAGGGCAGAGTCCTCTCTCCTGGTGACTCGTGGCCCCGCTCAAACCAGTCCATCGGAGAGGGCAAAAGCGGGGTTTGAGCAGCAAAAAGTCTCAGAAGCCAAAAACTCACTTTAGCGGCTCACACCAGCCTGGTGTGGTGGAGCTGACTGCGCATCAGGGAGTGATCTTGGGAGTTAGGGAGTGATCTTGGGAGCTGTGTCGGAACCCGGTCTCTTTCCAGGTCTTCGCAGTGCATCCCACCTTCATGTCTGTACTGGGAACCAATTTAAGTAGGTAGAACTAAACCTTACTGCTGGTAGTTCTAGTTCTGGGGAAGAAATTATGGTGGTGTTTTATTCCTCAGACTCCTTTAAAGTTGTCCCTCATATTTATTAAATTTTTGCTTGGGCTTTAATTTTTTTTTTTTTAGCAATTTAAAAACTCTCTTGATACTGTAACTAAGAAGTGTGAGAAATGGAAATCCAATGGGGACAGCGCTCTCCTCGGCTGCTTGCTTTAACTGTGACCGAAGGACAAAGGCAGCACATGCAGCTTCCAAGACTGATCTCTTCTTGTCATGGTAACTCTTAAAAACCGACAGGTTTCAATTGGTTTCAGCCACTTCCCTTTGGAAATTACTCTCCGTTTGTTGTAGTTACGGGTTTGCAGATGCCTCGAGGAAAATGAGACTCTTTCTAATGGCAACTCTGTTTCCAAAGTGACTGAATTCACTTACCACTTCAGAGAACCTTTTAATGCTCTGAAAAGTTATGTGATTTTTTTCATTATTTATGCACATATATGAACTTTGCTGTACATCAGAGTGGGAGTTCTGCATTCACATTTACTGTCTATTTTCTTGTGTGCCTTATAAGATGGCTTTGCTGACTGTATCTCAATAGTCTTTATTTCTATGCAGGTTTTTAAACAGTACTATTACTGTTTTCTTAAAGAAAAAAGCTACATAAGGGTTAGAGTTTGTATTGAAATTGCACCAATGAATTTAAAAAAAAAATAATAATCGGTTCTGAAGAGCTGTGAATGGGACTGTTCACGTGTTGCCCCAAACCCTCCAACAGACTCCGCAGAACAAGTCTTCACCCACCCCCTGTGCGGGGGGAGAATCTCATGCCATTGAATAAATGGGAATCCTGATTTTTAGTAACACGTAACTAACTTTGGAACATACTTTTTTAGGAACTGAAAAAATGTTTTATAAAAAAAAAAAAAAAAAGACGACATAGCACAGATATTTCAACAGGTTAAAAAATACTTTTTTAAAATAACTGTACTGACTGAAGTGACAGGTGGATCCAATCCTAGTCTGAACCCATTCAAGGCTGAATGATTTACGATTTTTATCTTCTAATGTGACAAATCACCTCTCCATCTTCCAGCTCTCACTACAGTATTTGAAAATACACGTTATCAGGGATTCGTCAGAGAAAAATGCTTTAGCCTTTCCTTTCACTTAGAGGACACTAATGCATCAGAAACTTGCGAATTACTGTGCGCACAAGAAATACATAGTAAATAAGGAACAAAATAACTCCTAACAATTGATCATGGGAAGAGTTAAATTAGAATGTGAAAGAAAGACTTAAATGTAAACATTTAAATCTTAGTAGAAACTTTCTTCACTTTGCTGTGCAAGAGAACACTGCTTTGCTATATTTAAAATGGCTTTTTTAAAAGAGATTTATGTATTTGGTAAATGTTTGTAGTCAACAGTTCACAAAGAAGCTGTTCACGGTTTAATGATGATAAGCCGTTTGGCGGCACAAGCTGGACTTTGTTGCCATCCTTGAGACGAATCTTTTAAGAAAAAATAAGTTAATCTCAATTTTTTCCCTGAATGTGTTGTTTTTTCTTCAATATACAATAAATATTCTAGTGAACTTTTTATCAAATGGTTAAGAAAAATGCTAGAGGTTGTTGTAAAATATTTGTATCCTGCATTCACTAAAGTAAAGATACTGGCTTTTACTGTGTACTCCAGCCTCTCTCGTGTTTGCAGAGCATCTTTTTGTTTAGTGCATCTTTGCCTCCCTCCCTGCGTACCTGAAATACTCTCCAGATTCAGTTTTGAAGTGTTGGTTTTAACCTGCAGCAACGATCCTTTTTAATCAGTGTGGATTTGGGGGGATACAGATACTTATTACATTCAAATCAAGATCGGATGCTTTCTAAGAACCTTATGACAAAGTACTTACAGATGTTTGCAGGAAGTGCTGGGTGACCTGAAGGAACCCCTTCCCTCCTGCCACCAACCCCGTGGCTGCTCTCCTCTGCGCTGCTGTGGCGGCTGTGGTTCTGCATTGTGAAATGAGCAAGAAGGCAATGCCGCCACCCCCAAGCTCGCTATTCTGTGACACAGCTTTTGCGTGAGGAAAAACCAGATGGGCATGCTGAATTCTTACCCTTCCTAGTGCCCAGCGGCGATGTGGCAGGACGCTCGGCTGTCCAAGGGCCGTGTGCGGCTGTGTGACGCAGCATAGTCGAGTTGTGGTGACAACCACAAAAAAAAGCTCACAAGCTGTCTGGGGTGCGTGGTTCCCCTTGTGCTTTTATTTCATTTTGCTTTATTTAAAAATGTCATAACCTACCCCCCCCCTCCGAAAAAGAGAGATACATTTCCTTCACAGAAGAAAAATATAAGGGGTTTTTTTTCAGTATAAGATACTTAAGAGTCCTCATTTACAAAATTAGGTTCCCTCAGGCCTTCCTGAGCACTTTTTTTGACAGTTCCAGGAAACAGGTTCTCGTTACAACATTGCAGGGTGCCTGGCGTGCTGTGCCTTGCGGTGCTGGGAAGCCTCAGTCCCACCTTCCCCCTGTACAGCCGCTGTTCCTCGGGCCAGGAGGAGCGTGTCTCCATACAACGCCAGCCTGTACCGCAGCGTGCGCAGTGTCACCGGCCCTTGCCAAGCTGAACACAAACCCCAGAAACCACACCAGCCCCTCACACCGTCAGGGCAGCACTGCCCTTGCTCATCTACCCCACAGGTCGCAGTGGCCGCTGGTGACAGGGTGGGGCAGGGCTGAGCTCTGCAGTGCCACTGCTCTGCTGTGACATGGGTCACCTCCTGGGGCAGAGGGCAAACAAGGGCTCTGCCCTCACCCTGACGAAGGACAACTGGAGCCAGCTGAGTGGCTGGGGACCAGCCCAGCCCCACGCAAGCGGTGCAGGAGAGGACTGGGACCTTCCTGAACACTGCGCTGCTTTCAGCTACTGCCACCACACATTACCCCATGCCCCACCAGGCTCCACACACCTGTGCTGCTGGAGTACACGTACCCATACCTTAGTGTTTGGGTCTAGGACAGCGTTCACCTCTGCCCACAGTCCCCCAATGACTCATTTTCTGCTCACTTCTATCATGTAGTATTTACTGACTCATCCTAACCAGCACAGACCTCAGGCTTACCGACAGCACGAGACACCACCAGCCTCCGAAGTTCACTGGCCTTTCCTACACACTCAGAAGCTTTTTAATGCAATGTCAGCAGTTCTCAGAAACATTTAACATGCAGCAGCTTCGCCATCCCCATCCTAGATGGGATTTACATTTCTTTCCGTGACTGTTTTAAGAAAATGCAGAGTTTCTTTCCTGGACCTTGCAACTTAAAAGCAGCCTAGCAATGTGCTCTCGTTTGAAAATGACAACCAAGGAAACTCAGATCCATGACTGAAACTGGGTGTTTGAGATGCACCATTATGTTGTTTGGTTTTGTTTTGTTTTGTTTTTTTTTTAAAAAAGTAACACTGGCTTGACCTCCCCCCAGCAAACAAGCCTTTGAGACACATAGTAGTACCAGAGGCCTAATGCTACCCTCACATCTTCCTCCAGTGCTCTGGAGGAGCAGTACCCTCGCAAAAGCCCGGATTCTGCAATGAGCTCCACCTGCAGAGACAACAGATTTCAAGAGACGTCTCTGAAGGATTTCATTGAGAAGAGGTCTGGGCTCACCCTTCCCAAGGGGTGGGCTTGAAGCATCCTAATAAACACAGCTTAAAAATTTGCTCAAAAGGATGAAAAGGTGAGGTGCTGTCAGCGCCCCTGTGCTGTGGCACACCCTGCTTAACACACTAAAAGTCATCATTTTAGGGTTAAGTATGCCAACACCGCCATGGTCTGCAAGAGATACAATGACAGTTCAGAGAGAAAGAAGAGTCCCCGCTTCTACTCTAAGCAAAAAGTGTTTTCTTAAAATGCAAACAACCCCCAACATCCCATTAATACTGTATTCCTTATCTCAGCAGCAAAGGATTCGCTTCTTAGACGAGGCATTAAGAAATACCTGAAGCAAACAAGATGAGTAAATGGCTACAAAATACTTTCCCTCAACAGAGTTCAGGAACGTTAAGTCAGCTGCCTGATGCTCTTTATAAGCAGCATCCTTATTTTTTTCCATGAAAATCACACCACCTCACTTTAAGTCAAGTTCAGGATTATAACACCAGCTATTTAAAAATACAAAAATAATCTGTATTGTTACTCCCCTGAATTCACTCGAGTCAGAGTCACGGGCGTATGGGCGTCAGCGCCAGGAGAGGCTGTGTGTGGCTGCCTCTCCCCCTTAGGGTTTTTTTTCTACAACTGAGCTTTGTGGTAATTTCCCTTCCAATCCATCTGTTGAAATATTTGAGGTTAGTGTTGTGTTAGAGGTATGGGCCACCAGGCCTTGTGTTTTAAAATAGATGATATAAAATACTGGCAGGACAATTCCTATCAGGAGCATAATAAAAACTGCGTTCCACCACTGGATTCCACAGTCTGCGCCATTACTGGTCTCCTGCTTCCCTGCCTCGGGCAGTGGCCTCTCCAGTCCTTCCACACAAAACTCCGCGTTTAGCTGGACCTCTGCCTGCACTGCATCCTGAATGCTCCTGTCAATCCCCTTGAAGTACTCGCTCAGGTGTCTGCCGTCAGCAGAGCTGCTCACACCATCATCAGGCTCCGGTAAGTCCACGAGCGTCAGGCCAGTCTGGGAGGGCGCAGTCGAGAGCGGCCTCAGCTCTCTGCCGTTCTCCGTTAACAGCCCATGCGTCTTCACGGGGATCTTGATGGACTTCAACGCATACAAGTCCTGCTCCCGGATGAAGTTGTTGACACGTTTGATATCCGCAACCTACAGAATCCAAAAAGGACACGAATATTACTGTGGAACAACCCAGTACAGAAGCAGGAAGCAGCTGCAAAACTAGTGTGTAAGCAGCAGCCAGAAAATAAAAGCAAGCCCTGGCTGCAAGTGGCTCAGTGTTTTGCAGAGATTTCCCAGCTGTTCCAGGGCTGCTCCAGGTCCTGCAGGATAGACGGTCCCCTATTAAACCAGTCTATAACCTCCGCTAGTGCTCTTCTACTTCATATGCTGTATTTCACCTCATATGTTTTTCCTTCCTTTTGCTTTCTTTACCCTTCTCTCACTTTCTAATCCAAGTTACAGCAAGAACAGTCTTTATAACAGATCCTTTTAAGAACAGTTTTCATACCTTAAATAATGCATGAGTGTTTAAGGTCAGAGGACAACAGCAGTACGAGCAGGTAAAACCCTCCCCCTGCTTGGAAAGCAACTTCAGAGTGAAGAGAGCTCTGTCTTCAGAGCATACTGCACTTCTGAAAGCAAGATCACAGCCTGGCAGAGAGCAGGAGAGCATCTCTCCCACACAGGCACGAGCACCCTTTGCTCATGTTCCCGAGCACCACCCCTCTTCTGCACGACAGCAGCTCCATACAGCTCATTTCTCCAGTCGGTAAATGCTCCTGCCGAAGGTACGCTTACGGCAATAACCTCCGTGCATCCGTGATCATCTCTGGTGGTTCATGTGTAGGTTCTCCACCTGTGACCGGTATTCCCACGCAGCTCGGTGATGCAAACAGCAATGAGAATAGCAAGAAAGAACGAACCATACGTACAGTGCAAGTCATAAGGACAGCTGGTATCAAAGAAAAGACAAAGGCGAGGCAGCATTTCTTTATTTAATGTCAAATAAAGAGAAGACAGCTTAATACAGTATGCACTGACAACAACCTATTAAATAAGTACATGAACTTCTCAGCTGCCCTAAGTCCTCTGTCAAAGAAAATGAACAGGACTGTCAACATGTGCAAGTAGATGTCCAAAGCAGCCAAGGATACGTGAAAGAACCTTGAGGGAAAGGCTGG
The DNA here is from genome assembly GCF_000708025.1 of Charadrius vociferus. NCBI lineage: Eukaryota > Metazoa > Chordata > Aves > Charadriiformes > Charadriidae > Charadrius > Charadrius vociferus. The sequence continues at coordinate 2,524,303 of NW_009646608.1, read as the reverse complement.
AGGACGCAAAACAAAGAAAACAGCAGGACCCCAAACCAAAGAGAAAGGCAACACACACAGGTTAACCACCTCCAATATATCATACAGAAGAGACACAGTATGAGGACTGCACTTTCAGAGAAAGTTTGATTTGTTCTTTTAGAAATCTTCTAAATTACTGTACGAACTGCATTCACAAGCTTGAGGCTACCAATGAAACTGGGGCACTAAAACCAAGCAATTTACTTCCTAAGCAAATGTGTAAGTGCCATCAGCGCCAAAATCGCTGATGGTACAGGGCAAAGATCTCCTTTTAAAAGGCCGTACACGAGTACACCAGAAGGGAGCCTGGGCACCTTCTTTGCCATTGCAACAACCATTCAGGGCTGGGTGCAGGCTGTGCTGCTGCCAGGAGCGGGGAGGCACCACCCCAGCAGCACAGGAGGTGCCAAGGGGAAGGCAGTCCTTCCTCCCTCCCTGCAGGGAGTTCCCAGGGGCTTGGCGCAGCCTGTGCTGGGCCACAGGAGAGGAGCTGCAGCGGTGCTGCCTGCAGAGCTGCCCCGCATCTCCCCTCCAGCCCATACAGGCTGTCAGGGAACCACAAATCAAGCTCATCTACTGTGCGATCCCTGAAAGGTGGGATGTCTGCTATGTCACAGCCAGAAAGCAAGACTCTGCTGAAGGGCAGAGATGAGATGAATGCCTGAATCGCACATTTACCCTGCAAAGCTTGAGAAATCTGAAAACGGGACGTTTAATCTAGATCCTAATCTGATGCCCCTGAAGTGAAGGGAATCCACCGCTGCTGGTTCAGGCTTCTCACAGCTCACCCCAGCCTAATATCAGAACTTAAACCCTGCAAAATGATTTAGTTATGAAATAACAATCTCATCCAAAGCCTCCTAACTGAGGTGGTACTTCAATTTTTGGGTTTGTTCCAATGAAAGCAAATTATTGGGACAGTAAATATCCCCTACAGTGTCGGCAATCAAACACTGCAATGTTGTGCTAAGGCTTGAGAAACAAAGTGGAGCAGCACTCACGCAGAAACAACAAACAAAGCGGATGGGAAGAATGCAAGAGCACTCGGCCGCACGAGCCATTTAGACTTATTTTCTGTACTCTTTTTTTTTGGCTGCAGTCAGCTCCTCTTGTCCCAGCTAAGAACAATGCCAAAAACAGGCCAGGACTATAAATGGTCAAGAGTAAAAATGAGAATTCTGAAGTGCTTTGCATCTCTGCCAAGTTATCTGTAGCACACACAAAGCTATTTGTTGCACTGTCTTAATGCTCCCACCCCACGTAGGCCCTGACAATTCTGAAACCAATGATAAGTTGTCATTGATTTCAAGCAGAAGCTCATCCTGAATTTTTTTAAACAGTCACATACATTTGTGGCTACAAATCTTTCTCACTGATGTCCTCGTAGTCTTTCCGGAGCTGGTTAATTGTGCAAGTAAAACAAAATACATCAAAATTGATCAGCGCCAGCCTGTAAACAGACAAATCTCCAATAATAAGGATTTCTGTACCTCTTCAATTTAACTGGAACAAGTCAGAAGTGCCCTTTCTGGGAGGGAGGGAGGCAGTAGGACAGCTGTTTTTCCTGTGAGAGGAGAACGCTGACTACCTGGTCCCTCCCCATCACCTTGCCTTCCCCACCAGCCGTCAGCACTGCAGGCAGAGTAGATCTACCTGCTCCTGCTGGGGCTGACAGGCTCCGGGCACGGGGCATCAGAGGAGGCAGATGAACAGTCATGGCAGGGACGGGACCGAGTCCTCCTGAGTTACAGTGCAGGGGCACAGCAGGATTTTTCAGGCCACAAACCAAAAGAGTTGCTCAGAATCTTCCTCCTTTGAGTTTACCGAACTGCTGCGATTTGGCATAAGAGGCATAACAACGCAATTGTTACTGCTTAGAGATGAGCACATAGTCATGACTACAAAGTCAACTGCTGCAGCTCTGAGCTTTCACGTTCTACCGGTGCCAATCAAGATCTATTCAAGTCCCACCAGACTCGCTTCTTCACACGCATCAGGCTCGTCAGCAGAACCTAGAAGGGTTTTGGTTTTGTTTTGTTTTTGTTTCTAAGGGAATGGGAGGGGAGGAATTGTAGCAATTCCTCTAAGCCCTCTTGCTTCAGCTGCACCATACAGCTGTGTTGTTGAGCAAGAGATTGCAATAGTATTGCAGCAGTTGAGCCAGTACTGTATCATTAACCTCATCCAGGTCACTGTCCAGTGGTTTGCATCATGGAACTTTTTAATCACAGCCTAGCTTGCAGATAAAGGAGGCTCTAAAAATACAGCTTTAACTGCTGAACAATGGGGTACTTCTAACATTCAGATCAGGTAATTAAACTTTTTAACAGTTCTTCTATAAAGCTCTCTGCTTTGGAACAAAGAAAATGTATTTTGTAGTATGTTCCAACTCCAGAGAAAATTCACCATACACACGTGCTCCCTTCTGCTTGCAGCTGGCTGAAGCGCACACACTTCTGGGTACGACAGCAATCAAAACCCACACGCAACTGGACTCTGTGACCTGAACTTTGGCATCTCTCCTTCTCCAAGTCCACCTCTGTTAAACTTAGACCCTCTTTGCAATATTTAAGCTCATACCTTTAAAAATGATAACCCCCTACCCCGAAAACAGACCCCTTTAGAGTGGCATTTCTTCACACTGTTCAGTTCGCTTCAAAAAGCGTACGCTCCTTGAAAGCAGGGCTCTCACTCTCATGTCTGTACTCAGCTTCCTACTTTTTGCCCTCACTTAAATACCCAAGTACAAATCATGATTGCTAAACTGCACTTAGTCACTCAAATTAAAAAGGAAAGCAGGTCACGCAGGGTGTGGGGGTGACAATATCTTACTAGGCTGAGAGCTGAAGAACTCTTTTTTTGTTGGTGGTGGCTTTTTTGCCTGTCTCCAGCTCAGTTTTACCCAGACATTGACCATTCATGAAATACTCAGGGCAAACACTTTTCAGTGCCAAAACTATCAGACAACAGCATGCCTTCCTGTAATTCTGGAAACTAAGCTACATATAAAATACCTCTAAAGTAATTAGAACCAAACAAACAGAGATAGCTCTTACTTTACAACCGTACTGAAGGGCTAGCTTGTTAAGATTATCATCCTCTGTAATCTCTCGTTCCAGAAGTACCACATCTCCAACTCTGTCCCGAGAAGTGCTGCATCGCTGCTGCTCCTTGCCCCTTGGTCGCAACTCCATAACATTGAGTTCCTCCTCTGATGACTCTTCTGAATCAGATCGGCCATTGGGAAACACGTACACCTGCCTGCCTGGGTAGTTATGGATGGTGACAGGAGCCTGGAAGGATCTTGTCCGGCTCTCATTCAGCCTCATCTTTTATACCAGCACCTGGAACAAAACCCAGACATTTTTAATTTCCTTAATACCAGTGTTTATTTCTTAGAACGTAAGATTTGGGAGAATGGACAAAAAGCATAGTAGTTGCACACATGCACACACACACAAAGCTTTCCTTCTACCCAGATCTTCTCAGGGGCAAACCCAAAAGATGCCACTCTAACAGCAACGAGAGAAATACTAGATCCCGTATGTACACAGGCAGATTATTTTCAAACCATTTTTTTGTCTAACTGTGGACAAACCACTACACAACACTGCTTTGCTACACATCTTAAATACTACTTTCTATAAAAAAATCCACGGAAACACATCCATTCTCCTACCAATACACATTAAAAACTGACCAAAATTATCCTATATGTCACCTTTTCATAAGTTCTTAGTTCTCTACACTTTAAGAATCCACATTTTAATTTCATGGAAGTACATTTTTTTTTTTTTTAAATAAGGACAACTCAAGCCACACTTAACTTCAACCTGAATGACAAGGTCATTTCGTTGTATAAAGAGAAGAACCTGCCTGAGCACTTTGTTTTAATTATTGCTAGGCGTACAGCAGCACATTATTAGGAAGCTACTTTTTTTTTTTTTTTTTTTCTCCTTCAATCCTCAGCTCCACAATTTGATGTCAGGGGCAGGTAAGAAAAACCCCCATTCTCACAGAACCCAATTGACCTTAATATTCTCAATCTACCTATAAGGGATTCTCACGGTGAAACCACTACCATTTTATGGGGTTTCATTAGCAACCAGCACGGCACCCACAGGCTGCAGGAAGGGTCCCAGCTGTGCTAGAAGAGCTTAAGATTGAAGACCACGGGCCCTCTGGACAGTCCTGTGGGACACCTCTGCCCTTCTACAAGCTGTAAGCCAAGGGGGCAGAGGGTGCTCTCC
>NW_009646608.1:2514750-2519289 GCF_000708025.1 Charadrius vociferus | reverse complement strand
GGCGTGAACGCGCCGTGGAACAAGGTTGGTTGAGCGGTCAGCGCCGGAGCATGTTGGTGGGAAGGTGGGGCCCCACTTAAAGGGCCCGCGCCCCTGTCCCCAGCCCGGGGGACGCGTGCTCGAAGCAAGAGCGGGAAACAGTACACGTCTGCACAGCCCTACGGCTGGTATCGTCGTAATTAGATACCTTATACTGGCGATACATACAGCTATAATAAAGTTTCAGTTATTACATTGTCAATATATTGATCATACATACAGACACAGATCCCATCGATAGTAAACTTGGCCTAATTTTGGGAGCGGCGGGGCACTGCCGGGCGGGCAGAGTGGTCAGTCCGGGCCCTGGACTGCCCTCCCTTGCTCGGCGAGGCTGGGGAGGGCATGTGGGCACCGTTCCCTTCCCGCAGCAGGCTGCGGAGGAGCTGGCGGAGCTGATGAGGTGTATTCTGCACTGGTATGTTTTCCTTGGCCCATCCTGACTCGTGGCTTATGTTTAAAAAACAAGCTTAGGACAAGTCTTTAACAAGTTCCACATGCAAAGCTTTTCTGGGGTGGGGGAGAGAAGAAATATTTCCCCGTCGCTGGTGGCAGGAATTAAGCAGGCACCGCTCGCCCAAGGGCCAGCGTGAAGACCTCTTGTGAGGGACAGCCTGGGGGCTTTGCTTAGAAGCTTGAAGGGCTGTTGGACGCTCTTTGCCCTAAAGGAGATGGACAAACCTACTTTAAGTTAAATTAAAGCTGAGCGCCGTTGCTGGCTATCCCTCAGCCTTCTCTCGTGCGGCCCGGGTGCTGGAGGCAGGGAAGGCAAGAGGGGGGAGTATTTCTTCTCCAGCTCTTGCTACCACTAGGTTAGATGCAACATCAGTTGAGAAATGTCACGCATTGGAGAGGAAATGCTGGCTCCCCAAGCACGGACGTTATTTTTTTAAGCAACAGCCACTGCATCCTCACGGCTCTCGCTTGCCCACATATCTTTGTGGGGCTGAGTGATTTTGCCAGGGCTGGAAGGGCGGTGGGAGAGTGGCCGGGCAGGACTGTGGCTGAGCCCAGCTCCTTCAAGCAGCCGGCCAGCACCCCGTCCCCGAGCAGGGACTATGATGTCCGTCCCTCCAGTCCTGGGCCAGCTTGTCTCATGAGCAGATGATTTTGGGGCTCAGCAAGCTTACGTACTTTTCAGACCCAACAGATGACGTATTTAGTGTGCTGGAGAGGGCTCTACAAGCATAGGGGCTAGATGAGACGTGCCAAGATGCCTTCCCTGAGCCACTTACAATCTCTCTGTGATTACTGAGGTTCCAAAGTTACGAGTAATAATCACACTGTCAAACAAACACAGGTTACTCAGGGTAACCTGCTCAAACCTGGAAAATACAACTGCTAAGGTGCTCTGGAAACACAGGGCAACAACTAGACTTTGCTGACAGAGCTCTGTCTGGGTTGCCTTACTTGTCCTTAACTGTCATTTATTGCTTATTATTTTTCTAACTTTTAAAATAGCAGGAAGAATTATTAATTGATCTCATGGGAAGACACCAGGAAATGTAGATGGGAAATTGCTTCATCCTCCCGCTGAAAGATCCTTACAGAATCCTTATGAAAAGGTGGTTTTCTCCCAGCTGTTGGGATGAAACAGCTATTAAGAAAATCAAGCAAAAAAGTTTTTAATAGTCAGACTCCAAATCACTTCTGTTCTCGGATTTGTCTACAAAAATCGTAAACATAAAAACACAGAAATACTCGACTGGCATCAACTGATTGCAAGTAACTCCAGCTCATTTGTGCATTTGTACAGGCTGAACTGGACATTTCCTTGCAGTTCCGTCCCAGAAGAAATGTGTGCAGTCTCCAGACTGCCATGCACCAGTGTGCCCTGTAACACAACCTAACGGGTAATCTGTCACCGAGATTTAAACATCCCTGCGCAAGACAAATCTGCACCTTTCTCTCCTGTCTTTGCTACATACTGACCTCTTTTCTGTCTGTCCAGAAAGTCTTCCAGTGGTCCTAACGGAGAGGAAATTAAAGCCTTAGAACAAAATCTGCCAATTTAGAGCCTTTCAGGCCTTCATTATCGAGTGGAAAGGACAGAAGAAAGACCTGTTTCAGTTCTTTTTTTTGCCTTCATAGGCACTTACTCTGCCAATTTGCTTCCTGCCTTTTATGGGAAATTAAAACAGCTCAGGATTATTTTTTTTTTCTGACTGTCTGTGGAGGATTCTTCAGGGGCCAACTCTGCACTGGTTCATGGAAAGGTCCTTCACCTTTCTTACTTCCAGGAACTTGACATGCAACTCTAATGGTGCTTAAATAGGATGGATCTTGACAAATTCACTTCAGGTGGGACATGGAGAAGGTCCCAGTCCATTTTCTGGTGGCATTACATGGACACAAACCACCCCAGCACTGCAGCAGCTCTGTTTACCTGTAGCAGCAGGACCCCAGGAGCATGCTGCTGTTGTGGTCCCATGAAACGACTCTGCTCAGTCCCTGCGACACTCTACTGCTTTAAATATGTATCATTCTTGAGCTATAGAGCTTTACAAGATTCCCTTTATCTTGGCCTAAAATTCAAGCAGCAGATGTGATCCCAGGCCTGAATAGGGAAATGACAAGAATTAGTGCCCATTCACTGAGTGCATCCCTGCCCCTTCTGCCCTCTGGGACCTTCAAACTATCATATTTTTCCTTAACATATTCTATTTGTTCTCACTTCAGCAAGAAATCTGCTTCTAGCAGAGTGGGATAATTTCACTGTTAGGTAGTTAATCCAACAAGGATTTATTACACTGAAAAAAGCACCACAACAGGAGGATTCTCAAAATGTTTTCAATACCTGTCTGCGTTTTCCAGGCTTTTTCAGTGTGAGCATCCTCTGCTGATCTTTCCAGTTGCAACAGCTGAAGTTCAGCCTTCCAACAGCTCTTGCTGACTCCCTGGCCTTTCCTGAACCATTTTACTTTGCAGCAGAATAGCTCAACTCTGCACCTCAGAACAGCTTCTCCCTCCTGGCGCTCCAGGCTCGGCTGTGTTTTGTGTAAGCCACGTTTGTTCAAACCAAAGCAGAGAGACGCGGTGGCATGTGAGCAATCAGCAGATACATCATTTCAGACCCGGTCCCCAAGTGAACTGAGGGATGCGTCTGCTCAGTGGCTTTGTTACTACAAATGTTACTGCTTTCCAGTGGCCTCTCCATGCTGAAGCTCAGTTGATGCAAACTGTCATCAATATGAAGAATATGAGAATTCTTAACAAGAAATAACCATCTGTTTTGTAGAGGAGCGTAGGCTCTGGGCCAGTTGCTTGGATGATGTAATAATTCCAAATAATTGGAATATTTTTGCTGTTAGCAGCTAGATTGTGAGAGCTGCAAAGCCCCAAACAACTAAAGTCTGTTTGAGAGCTGAATGCTTCAGTCATTATACACAGTCAACCAACATAAGGGTCATACGTCCTCTGAATTTCAGGAAGAAGTCCTCCTACCCCTGACTTATGTCAATGCAGAGGACAACAGAACTGAGAAAATCTGTTCATTTTCGCTTAATCCAAAGTAGCAATGTGTCCATGATGCTGGGCACCAGTCAGCACTCACATTGATGCAAGCTCCTTCCCAGGGAACGTCACAGTTAATTTTGTGATAAAGAATCAACATTTTAATAAGCTCTTGGTTGGGGGTTTCCAAAGAGAGCATAATGTAGAATAGGGCTCTCCTTTTTTGTCCCTGCAATTCCCGTATGCTCAGAACCGGAATTGCTGTTCTCTTCATCACTTTGGTTTTGTCCCTTTTTCTTGAAGCTCACTTCAGAAGTGTCGCCGGTGTCAGGCACATACTCCTTGTGTCATTCTTTGCTACTCTTTAAGCAGCCTTTTAAGCTCTGCAATAAAATCTATTATTTGGATTTCAGATCACTCAGTGATAGTCTGCTTTCCACCCCTGGGAAACTAATAACTTAATGTGCAACTCGCAGAAAGCATTTCCAGTCTCTCTTGTACTGATATTCAATTAACTCGCCTGCCCAGAGATGAGCCGTTTCACACATCCACGCACACGTTGCTCTTCGGTGCTAAGCGATGCTCAGGCTGCAGCAGCTCAGGCTTGCATCTGATGGTTTCCAACTGTCCAGCACTAGTAGGAGTAAAAATTGCAATTCATAAATCACCAGGGCCATCATTAATTGTGACTTGATCCATGATTTGGGATTAATAAAAGCAAGACAGAGTAAAATCATTCACCTTGTTTCCTTCACCATATGGGCTATTAACAATAAAAATGTAGAATGTGCAGTCCACAAAAGATGAAGAAGGGGACCCTCACAAGTAGCAAACTACCCTCCTGACACTACATACAGTACCAGTTAAAGAAACACTTCTTAAGCTTCTGTTTCTTAATAGCAACCAATTATGCCTGTTTAGTTTAGCATATACAAGGGAAGGCTCCTGCACAGCACTGTGAGGCAAGAGGAATCTGCTGATTGTTCTGATATTGCTGAAAACGGAAAGGAAAAGAAAAAGGAAACGAAAGAGGAGAGGAGAGGAGAG
>NW_009646608.1:2502425-2514606 GCF_000708025.1 Charadrius vociferus | reverse complement strand
GGAAGGGAAGGGAAGGGAAGGGAAGGGAAGGGAAGGGAAGGGAAGGGAAGGGAAGGGAAGGGAAGGGAAGGGAAAGGAAAAGTCAAGTATTCCTTTCTATCTTTATTTGGGTGTTTTCTAGTGGGAGACTGGGAAGGCAGCTGTAGCAAACCACATCCACGTTCAGGACACAGCATTATAGACATTAAAATGATTGTGAATAATTTATAAATGCTGGGATTTGCTCTCATTTTGGACTAATGTAGCATAACCAACTTCAGTGAAGTTACCCCCTGTGTTAAGGCAGAAGTATGAGCCAAATATAACAAAATAATACTCTCCCTGGCGTCTGGAGTGACTAATCTTATGTGGGTACTGTGTGTACATTTCATTGAATTATATACACAGCAATAAGTTTAAGAGGTTGATACAGTAGGCACACAACGCAGGGAAGAAAGCCTCAGTTAAATTAATTATAGGCATATACTTAATATAGTTAATTGAGCTATGGAGGTTACTCTGAGTGCATGTTTGGTAGCATCGGGTTACCCCTTGCCACTTTTAATGGTTTCTGCTCTTGGAAGTGATTGTCTAGCTCAGCAGGTTCCAAACTTAGCCATGGGCAACTCCACGTGGGAGTGCTACTCCTGCCGTTGACTGCTCTTGAAGGGTCTTGGGCTGAAACGTAACACTCTCAGAACAAGCTGACGGTTTAGGTGGTCGTGTCTGGACAGAAGCACAAAGCCTGCGCCTGTGCTGCTCCACAGGAGCAGCCCTGGGACCTGCCTGGCAGCAGCTTCACATCTTATCTGCAGGAGCATCCCTGCCTCAGGGGTGACCCAACCTGGATATGGCCTACACCTTCCTTATTCAAGGGTACACCCAATGTGACACCCAGCCCAGCAGCCCCCACCTAGCCCATCCCTCCGGACGGCCGCAGCACATGGCAGACGCGGTGGCCTGTGGCCCTCCCCGGGTAGGACCCTGCTGTTGCCTGCAATGAGAAGAGGGATTTGTCTGTCATCCCTCTGAGTTGGGCTGTGAGGTGCTGGGTACCCTGTACCCCTGAATTCTTCCATGGCAGAAGCACAGCTCTTGCCTCCACCCTCACAAGCTTTTTCTCCCGTTTGTAACACATCAGGTGTTATAATAAAGACCCAGCTTCATCATTCCTCTCCAGCTCAGACATCAAATTACTCCCACCTACGAGGACTACATTTGCAACTCTCTCACGTACACTGTGACTCTTAGGAATGAGACTTTTAACTCAGGAACCAGAATGCAGATCTAAACAGCACTGCTGTCTCCTGGAGGAGATAACGTGTCTTTCTCAGAGACCTAGTTCTATCACGCAGCACCATTTGGCAGGAGCTGCCTGGTTTATGTGATAGCAGACACTGAATTACTTCAGAATAACAGAGACTTACTCTTTATATAAAAACAAATGACTAATTAAAAGTGGTTTTAATTTTGCAGTTCATATTTTCTTGGGATTGTGCCAAATTCTGGAGTCCATATTCCACACCCCGTCCTTCTGGAGGAATTTGGCCAGGGAAAGCACAGTAAGATTTGTTCCCTTTCCTCTCCCTTACTCTTAAAATCCCTCCCTCCCCTTCTCCCTTCCTGCAACTGGTAAATTGTGAAGAACAGGAATGTTCCTGGGAAGAAACCCAGGCAGAATCGCATTCAGAACAAGTCAAAGATTTCTTGCATAGCTGAAGCATGTGTTTGCAATCCACAATTGCCGGAGCACGTAAGCCCTGCCAGCGCATGTTGTTCCCTTCAGATGTTCTCAGAGAGCAGTGTCCAGGGCACTCTGTGGACAATGTTTAGCTGAGGCGTTGTTCCTTGGCCCATCTGTTAATGGTGCCAGGGCCAAAAAGACTCTCAGTGAAAGAACGGCAAACAGCCAACCCCACCTTTCCAAGACGCCGTGTTAGTGATGGTCAGAGCCATTGGTATGCATAACCCCCTGAGCCACAAACTCCACTTGGGCCAGTAAGAGTTTGGCTGCTGCTGCCAACCTATCACCCCAGGCTTCAGGCAGCTTCCAGGATTGATGAACTCCAGAATAATTAACATGTGCAGCCCCAACAAAGTACTGCCCAACAGAAAAGGACAAAACCATGCGATCCCTAATGGATGTCTGAAACGCAAATTATAACGGTTGGGAAGCAGCAGATAGATAGCCAATAACTACAGCCTGTTCTCGCATCTGCGTGAGAGGTGCCACTCATCCAGAGGGAATGTAACTCTTCCAAAAGGTGCCATGTAATGGTTCGAAAATGGAACCTGACAGGGCCAAGAAGGATGGGAGTTGGGGGCTGAGACACAGGTAGGAAAAACACGGCTTCCTTGTACTTGTGAGGAAGCCTTTGTCCTTGGCACCATGCGGAGCACAGGACATTACAGGAGCACAAAGTGAGTTCTTGCTCAAGCTGGTGCTCACACTGGGAAAAGGCAGGTTGATGAAAGCATCACTTGTCTTTCCAATGACCTTATCATGTGAGCTCAGCCTGCCAAGAGCTGTCTCTCGCTCCCGTGGTCTGAGCCAACAAGCCTGAATGCGTTGTGCTGATACCTGATATTGTTCAGCATTGCTGAGCAGTCTCTGAGTGTTGCACACGCGTCCTTTCAGAATGGGACGATGACACCTCTGTGCTTTGCTGCGCATCGCGTGCCTCCATTCTGTCTTCAGCTCGTCTCACTTCCAAACACGTCCAATCTGAATTTGCAATTTTTTGAATATAAGGTTCCCCAGGGAAGGCCATGAGCTTATGGGAGGATCAGAAGAGCCAGAAGGGTCTTCCAATATAAGATCTTTGACCTCAGTAGCTGAGATGCCATGCTGTGCTTAGCCTGGCTCTCCTTCACTCCCAAATAGCGTTCCCACATCTTTACCGGTGCTTGGCAACAATAATGAGCAAGTAACACATGGGGGCAGCAGCAGGCTTTCCTTTCCTGTCAATCTGGGTAATAGCATCCTTGCAAGTGTCTTGCAGAACTGAGGTGCTCCAAGATTTGAGGGTCACTGTGCTGAGCACAAGGCCAGAGTGACAGCTACAGCTGATCAAACTATAGGAAACGCATGTCGTAGGAGAGAGGGGCTTTGTGGCCTCATGGGACAGGATGTCAGCACTGAAACCTGTGCTTTTGTCATCGCATCTGGTCCTTCTCCAGTTCCTGCAGTTCCAGCCTGAGCAGTTCTGTGCTCGTGTTACAAAGCACATTAAGCAGGCAGACAGTTACAGCATTGTCTGCAATGGCAAATATGGCTGGAGTGAAAATCCCAGGTCTCAGTTCAAATTCCACTGCATCCCACCGGAGAAGCCTTGCTGAGCTTGTTGCAGTACGGGCAGGATGGAGCCCAGCATGTCCCTTTCAGTGAGGTGAAATGAAAAAAGATGCTCTTATCTGATTGAACCATAAAGAAAGATGCAGGGTTCACCTGATACCATTTATTCTCTTGAAGACTCTGAATGTTCAGGTACTGGGAAAAAGTCTTGATCTTGGCTGTGAAGGTCTTAAAAGCCAAGTTTTCAGAGTAGGAACATTTCAGTCAGGGAAGTGGCCATAATTTACATAGCAAGGCTCTAGGATTTTCTGGCAGGGCTATTTCCAGAACAGGGTGTCTTTTTTCCTGCTCTGGGTGAGCAGAACTTCAGGAGTTGCTTGTGTACTTGATATTTGCCTGGCCGCTCACATCATGTGTGAGTAATGTGGCACCTGAGTGGTATTGGCCCAAGCTGATGCTGGAAATGGCAAGAAATTAAAAAAACAGCAAAAGCCAGACCAGTCACCAGGAATTATGATGGATTAATTATAATAAGGGATAGGAAACAAAATAGCCCTACGCTCCATGAATAATTAAAAATAAAATAATCAGATAAATGCCCAGATAGGAAAAGCATTTCTGTGGCTGAGGAACTTTAATTGGAACTACTACTTTAATTGGAAAGTGCTGTTAACACAACGGCCTGACCGAGGCGAGTGCAATAGCACAGCAGGGCTGTTGCAGATCTGCAAGTAAACAGCTGAATTGCATCTCTCAGCTTCAATCTGTGAATTTCTGAAGCCAAAAGAACAGCTTTAAATTTAAAACTTCTGTTGGAGCTCATGCTTCAATTGGGCTATCTGCCAGGACATGCAAAGACTTAGGGCATTAAGAGTCTCATGTAGATGAAAAGACAGTGGGGAGTCATTTGAGTTGGCTAGTAATGTACTAAGCTATAGCAGGATCTGCCTTCATCCCCTTTAAACCAACTTGTGGGGAGGAAAATTGGGAAAACCGACATTTTGTCACTTGTAATTGTTACAGCAAAAGCTAAGGCTAAGCATGGCCCTGACACAACTGTGTCCTGCACACAGAGGGGTCCCAGCCCCATGCTGGTTCTGCCCTTTTGGAAACTGGGCTGTGAAGTAGCCCTTGAAAATGCCCAGACCCACTAACTGACCACCATTAAGGACATACAAGCTGCTCTGTTGGCTGTTGTTTTCCATTCACTTCAACCATAATCTCAGGCAACCTTTAACCACGGAGTAACAGGACAGTTTTGCACTTAACATTGTTCTTCCAAGGAGCTCAAAGTGCTTTATAAAGCCCCAGCCAAGCAATGCTATAACGGTACCTCTGCTATTGCACAGTGGCTCCCTGAATTACAGGGAAGTGAACCGATACACCCCAAGGCTGCATGATGTGTTGGCATGTCAGCACATCCCAGATCTCAGCTTTCTGGGAAGCTGGGGTGAGCATCCGTTAAGCGATGAAAGATGTGTCTGGCTGTCAATAAAGACTTACAAAAGCTGCAGTTGCAAACTGTGAACAGTAGCAAAGTGACACAAACACCAGCAGCGAAATCACCAGGTACCAAACAAAGCACAACTAGCCAAAGCAGTTTCTTGTAAGGAAAAGGAAGAAGAGCAGAACAATGTCTTTTACTATGTGGGCTGTGTCCCTGCTGGTTAATGCCGCAGCTCCCTGCACAGGCAGGCCTTAGATGGACAGGCTGAGAATAATTACCAGGAGTCTATGCAATCCTTTGCTGGGACTCTTCGCTGTCAGAAGCTGCTTTATAATATTCCCAGCCGTTTCCCTAAGTATCCAACAGATTTGACAAAATTAAAGAAACATGGGTCTTGGGCTTCAAGGCCACTGGGAAGTTACTAATCGGGCTCCCAGCTGAGCCGAATGCAAGGAAGAACATTGTCAGCAATAAACACAGACAAATCTTCTCTAATTGGAGCCATGGAATGGGTATGTGCTTCTGGAGAAACCTTCGCCTTCCCTCTGGATGATGTTCATTCACCACGAGGACAAGGGCCCCAGTGGGCAGTGAGGGCTTATTTATCATAGTGCCAGGGCCTTTCTCATGTGATAGGAGAAAATAAAAGACACACCAAAAGCTTCACAAGCAGAAAAAAACGACCCATAGCCCTTGTTCTGGCATAGGGTTCTGGTCCAAAGCAGGAGGGAAGTGTTTCCACTTGTTTTGAGGCAAGTGCTAGGAATGTCTCCTAAAAGCCAAGGGCAGATGCTGATCTCTCTTTTCAAGGAATAGTCCCAGAGAATGCATCAAGGACAAGGCAGTTCCCAGCTGCAAACACAGCTCACATTCCAGTCTCACCATGTAGACGTCAACCTTGCAGGGAAGACTTTGTTGGTCCAAGACCTGGATGCAAGAAAGGAGTTTCACCATAGTCTCCTCCATGAGAAGCTGGTTCTGGGGTCATGGCCATGAGAAGATGTCAACATGTCAACATGTGGGTGCATGGGAGGATGTTGGCCATGATGCTTGGCCTTTAAATCTGCCGGGATCCTACGGAAGCTCTGCCAGGGCCCTGTGCTGCATCTTGGAGTGCTAAAATCAGAGCCAGTACAAGAGAAAAAAAAAAACAACAATGGGGGAAGAGGAACTATTAGGAGAATTAAAGTGACAAATGAGCAGATGAAAGGTACAAAGTGTAATCTTTCTTTCATGCTCCCTGGTGGGACTTGACCAGCAACAGAACGAATATCACAGAGAACCAGGCAGATCAGGTACTCCCCCTCCCACCCTTGCCCCATTCCTTAAAATTCAAAACACACAAATGCTGAGCTCTTGCTAAAAGCAAAGCGCTGTCCCCTCATCTCATCGTTACGTGTAACCCAGAGCCTGTGGATAGCAGCTACAGTGAATTAGTGTGAGCAAAAGTAGCAGGACTGAAGTTGGTAACCGAGGAAAAAAATTACAGGCAAGTTGTTAAGGAAGAATGAGCACTAATTCTCTCTGCTTATTCTGATTAATTTTGTTTGATTGTATTTGCCCTAGGAAACATGAGAGCTGGTGGGGATCATGTTAGCAAAGAAAATAGAAGAGCAACAAGTTGACAGTTTAGAGTTCATGCAAACATTGTGCCAGTCACTGAACCAGAAAAAAAAGTTGGCTTAGAGGCAGTCACTAATTTAAGAAAGGATCTATTGATAAGATACGCTTGGGGAACAATCTCAGAATGAAGTGAAAGATAGATGGGAAATGGTGCTGCAGAGCTGAGCTAAGCAATCAGGAGGGAATACTGCATCGTTTGGGTTTTTTTCTTTGCTTTCATCCCCATGCTTCCCCCTTTATTACCAGAAGAGAGAGTATTTTTGCCTGTAAAAATATTTGTGCCTAAAGAGGTAACACTGGGGTGCGCTCCTGCACCAGTGCTGAACTTCTGGGTAGCTTTGCTTCAACTTGCTGGAGAAAATCACAGTAAAACTATTAGCTCTGGATCTCTATATGATCAACATTACCTCAGCTTTAAGCATCTACATTTACAAACTCCTTCCTTGTGGGGAAAAAATATATCACAATGGTTTCAACTTACCAGAAAGCCGCTCCCACCAGCTACTCTTTGTGGCAATGTCAAAGGAACAAGATCAAGTCCCAGATGGCCAGAGAACGCAAGCTATGGCTAGCCAGGAGGAGAAGATGCTGTCGAACACGTGGCACCTGGAGAGGAGAGGAAAGCCAGGGCAGCTTCTTGGTCCAGGAGATAAACTTTCATGCCTTTTTTTATAGGTGTGATGTGTTTATAGATATTCCCAGAAAGTGGCAGTAGAGACCAAACCCACACGATGAATAGAAAGAGACGTCCTGATCAGGGAGAAATATAAATAAAAAGTGAGAATTATTTGCAGTATTTCTTTTCCTTGGCATACAGAGGCTCCACCATGTGCCCATTCAAATAAAAACAATGGGACCTGCATAGGCCAAAGTGGGGCTGCTTGGTATAACACAATAATCTCAATCCGCTGTGAGATGGCTTCCTTCACCTGCTTTACAGAGGAAGACACTAACCCTGCCCAAACATGGATGCTGTGTGGGTTGCAAGAGCTGACACAAGGGCGTGTAATTCATCGGGGAACACTATATAATGCACTACTTAACATTTATGTCACTACAGCAGCACGGCAACCTGTTGGTTTATTAGCAAGTGGAACAATAATAATTTGGGAAAGGTTTACTATCGGGCTTATGAGTACCTATACCACAGCTCATCACTAACACAATTTGTCTTGCACCTGACCTTGAAAGAGAGGAGACAAGAGAAAAAGGGCTGCTTATAATATCATGATTCCCAGCAGTTCATGTTGGTGTGAAGGTGTGAAGCAGGGAAGCCCATCCCTGGACCACTTTTACAATTTCTTTAGGGTCTCTTGAACCACTCAGAGTTAATTCTAGAGCTGATTCAAGCTGCTGCCTGACGGAAAAGGCAGTTATTTACTTGCAGCAAATCCCATATGTTTTACTTCATTTAAGCCAGTTATCCCAGCCCTGTGTTATTGCTTTATGCCATTCTCTTGCACTGTCTGTAATCCACAATGGAGGGGATGATTTTGCTGGTGGGGATGTCCAGGAGCTCCAGTCATGGGACAATACAACAGGCATAAACCATGCAGCCAGTCTCTTCCTCAAGGAGTTTCTGGCTTAAGAAGAAGATTTGAAAACATGAAAGCAAACAGGGGGCAATGTGAGGTGAGAAACCAGCTATCTGCAGCAGAGGCGCTGAAGCAGTAACAGCTTTATCAGGAAACCAAGAACCCTTTCTGGTCCTGCTCTCAGCATAGCTCAACACACCAGCAAATCTGGCTGCAGAGTGAAATCTTGGCTTCCCCTGAAGCCAATGGCAAACATCCCACTGGCTTCAATGGGAGCAGGACTTCACGCCAGATCTCGTGCTTCCCATTCCTTTGCCGTAGCCATGAGAGCAAGCTTCCCTTCCAAGGCTGTGTCTGCAGCTAGGGCCTTCAGGAGCAGAAGAATGGCTCTCCTTGCAACCTGAGAAGTATCAATGGGAAATGAAAGACTTATTCTGAACAGAAATGGCAATTGCCCTAGTGAACAACTTCCTTAGAGTTATGGGGCTCTCTGGAGCCCCATTTTTTTTTTTCTCTGAATTTTTTCCCTTAGGCTTTAACTGCCCACAGGGTACACAGCAGCTCCAGCACACAACTTTTGGCTGTGATGAAATCACTAGTGAGAGAAATGGTATGAGCTGGGTTACGCAGCTAGCAATACTCATCTTTCCCAGTCTTAACATCCCTCATTCCATACCTGCTCACATAGCAGTACCTATACATAGTGTGACTTACCGCAACACAGCAAACAGGCAGAAGACGACTAAGTTGGCCCACTTCTGCGTTTATCACAACAGAGTTGATGCCTATTGGAGGAGGTAAAGAAAGGGATGCTGGAAGAGCTGTGAACTGACCACACAGGGCTCTACGTTTGCTCTGGCACGAGCATCTCTGTGCTGCGACGAGCATCTTGAGATCTCCAAGCTATTTGTGAGGTGGTAAGGTCATGGCTCTCATTTCCTGCAAATCTTTGCTTTCCTTGGCAAAAATCAAGAATTTTGTTAGGGAAATCTTGGTGAGTGTTTTGTGATCAGTCAACCACAGCAGATTACATTACTGGAGGGTGTATACAGGACCTCCCGTCTTCTAGACATAGTAAAATGAGTCTGTTTGCTCCAGAAATTCAGGAGTCACCAGCATGGTGCTGACCACCTGTATTATTTCTGAGGTCACACGGCATGTCTACCGGACAGATTGATGTCTGTACAGCTGACTGTTTGCATATCAATTCTAGAGGCAAAGGAAATTCTTCAAATCCCAGAGCACAAATGTGCACGGCTACAGAAAAGCAGGTGGAGATGTGCCAAGTTACAGCTCCTCAGTTGCTACCCCTGTAAAGAATGCCCTGCAAGGAAAACTGGAAAATATTCCATGAAAGAGCAAAGATAACACAAGACTATCTGGCAAAGGGTAGAATTTAATATTAATGGCTTTCCTTTAGTCGCTGTATTTCCTGTTCCTAACTTAACCCTCTAAAATCAGCAATGGTCAGAGAAGGGCTATAAACTCTTGCACATCTAAAATGCCTTTCACTGAAAGATCTCAGAGCACTTTGCAAATATTAGGGACTGCTGAGGGATGGCTGTCCCCTGAGGAGACTGCCCACGTAGCCAATGGGCTGAAGCTCCTTTGGCTGCAGAGACCAAACATTGAAATTTGGCTTCTGCCCACCTCTGCAATAACATCTTCCTTCTTTGCCTCGCAGTGCATCACAGGAACCTACAAAACTAGAGGAGCTGGGCTCCCCTGGAATTCACGTTCCAGATTCAGTGTGAAAAACCTTTTCCCCATGGACAGATGGGTAATAGATACACAGCAGTGATGTGACTGGTGTCACTTCAGCCCATCAGCCACTTCAGGATCTTGTCCCTGGAGGTCCTCAGGGTTACATGGAGACTGCTCATGGCTGCGCATGGCTCATCTGCTGGTGAATCTAAACATCTCCATTAAACAACAGCACACTGAAGCTTGCTTTGAAAGCGAGCTGGACTAGCCCCATTTCCCTACCCTCCCCTGCCAACGGGAACCTGGAGGGGCCCAAATATTAGTCAACATGGATAAGAGATGCACAACACGACTCCTCTGAGTCCTGCGGTCCTTCAGTGAGAGGAGGTCCTTCTGTGCCACCCACATCTTCCTTTAACCTGGCAAAGTACCTGAATTACTGAGCTGGCTTGCCAAGAGAGATTTAGGCTGGAAACATCTCTAGAAAGATGGCTCTCATTAAGGGCTGAGGCCTGCAAAAGAGCACAATGCTGGCTGGGGCACAGAGCTGGGGAGAGAAGCATTAGTCATCGCCTGCCTCATGTTCGGCCCTTCGGACAGTCTCCTCTTTTGGAAGATGCACTGTTTTGCCTGTATGACTGTTAGCAGAAACTAATGAGCAGAGCTGGTTGAAAATTTTCCATCAAAACAATATTTCTGCTTTGCCAGAAGATAGTTTAAAAATTAAGTGGAAAAATTAGAGAAAAGAGCCTGGGTTTTGGCTGACACTGTTCATCAAAAACTCCCAAACTTGAGTTTTTTTAGCCAAAAATGGAAATATTTGGGGTAAGGCAGGGGAGGAAAGGAGAGGAACCTGGCAAGTCTAAGCGATACCCTGAAAAACATCTAAGAAAATTTTGACAAATATGAGGATGTTTTTGTCAAATTTTTTTCCATAGTTAAAGATACTTCTGCTTTTAGAACCATTCTGAGGGGAGGCTGGAAAACAAACAAGCAAATATGCTTTTTCTTTCTTAAACATATGGCTATAGATACTCCATATCTTGTAGTATAAGCATAGGCAGTAATTCCTCTAGAGAGATACATAAGAAAGACCAGATCTCTTGTAGGAGCTGCCCAAGAGCCTACTACCCCAAAACTATAATTCTCAGAAAGGGACACACACAGAGCTAATTCTGCTGTGAGTTTGTACAGCTGATGGAAAGCCTCGATAACCTCGCAGTTGCCTTGCACACAAATAAACCAAGCCATGGGGACAGCCAGGGAAAAGGCAATGCTTGCGAAGGAAGGTACTGTGCACACAGCTGTTGCAAAACCATCCATACTTAGTATGTCAGCCAGCCACAGGCAATGCTGTTGCTAAATAACGTTGCAGAGAGAATGGCACGTAAATACCTGGGAACCCGCAGAAAGCTGTTTTCTATCTTGCTTACACAATAATGTGGTTTTTCTTTTTCCCCTTTAAAATTGTTTCTTCAGCAAAACATCGTTGGGAAAATAAACGGCTGGAATCTTCCTTACCCTCTGGGAAATACGACTGACAGCATTTCTTGGGCTCAGTTTCATAGTCCCCTCCTCAAGGTATTGCTGGCCAGTGTTGTGAAATGATGGGGGGAAGAAGCCGTGAGCGAGAGTGGCTGGCAGCTCCAGGGGCTTGTCAACATCTGAAGAGAGCAGCAGTCTGTTAGTTCAAGCAGGGCCCTCCTTCCTCGACACAAAACTGGGCATAAAGCAGATCTGATGGTCCTGAAGCCAATGCAGCACAAGTGGCACAGGAAGTGAATCAGCTCTGTGAGAAAACCGAGATGTGACATGATGTTATTAGGCAGTGGGGAGCAGGGTAGGTTTGATTTATAGTGATTTCCTAAGGAATTAGACCACGATTCTGGACAGGATTTATATTTTAGACAACACTTAATTTTTTTAAAGGACTAATTCAGTCTAGATGTGGATTTCATACCTTTTCCTTAATGAGAGCAGCACCGGGGGAAGCACTCTCAGAAGTACTGACGTGTCCTGGCAGGGGCTCCGACTGCTGCAACTCGCCTTGCTGACAGCCTGAGCTTGACTCTCATCCCACGACAGCCTGGGGTTACAGTCCCGGCGACTTCCACCACAAGCAGCTCTGGCTCAGAGCCGCTGAAGTGATAAAAGACTTCTTGTGCGATCATCTCAGGAGGAAAGTTTGGTGCCAAACAAAGCTGCAGACTGGTTGGGTCTTTTTGCCATTAGAGACAAAATCAAGGGGAAAAATACAGAGCTGGGGAAATAAATGGAAGCTGCAAAATGTTCAAATAATGTCTTTTCCAAGAAAATGAAAAAAAAAAATCCCCAAGAATGGCTTGTCTGGCTTTGCTGGCCAGGCCGTGGTTGCACTGACATTTGTGAAACCTAAAGATCCTGTTAGAGGATACCCCTTTTTCACCGATTCATTGACAGTCTGAATAGTTTCAAGGCTGTCTCCAGGATGGCTGCGCAATGATGTTGTAGTATGCAGTGACCTTACAGAAACTGTCAGTGATCTTTCAACAGCTGATGCTTTTCGGGGTAGCGGAGCCAGCCGTACAGACTGGCGTGCTGCTAGCGCTCTCCTCCTGC